>NW_007198727.1:0-4726 GCF_000164805.1 Carlito syrichta | reverse complement strand
TCCCTCGATTCTCTTTTCTGCTGCTCCCAGTATTAAGGACCACGGACAGAGACACATAAGCCCCGCCCCCTCACTCTCCATTGACCTATGGCGGGAAGAAGGGCAGCAGTCCACCACCACCCAAGATCTGCCCAGCTGAGCTCCTAACGGGGACGCTACAAGGCTTTGCTTTCGGTTGCATTTCCTTGTGAAGTTGGTGAGCTCCCTGTGGCTAGCTGGTCTTGCAAAGCTCACAGGGCCCTCGTCTCTCAGAGATGCTCTAGAAAGGTTGTCTGTGCTAAGTGAGAGTGGCTGCCCACTCCAATTAAAGTCCCCTCTAACTCCAAACCTCTTTGAATAATAAATAGATAATGAGACTGAGGAAAACAAAGGACGTGTCATTAACAAAGCCGCAGACCACAGTTCACTGGCAACTTTGGGGCCAGTTAGCTCCATGATTGCTTGGACAACTGTGTCTGTACCTAAAACACCCAATTAATGATCATATTCCCACTGTCTGATCACTGAGCAGACTGGGTGAGGGGTCACCAGATTCCAGCTCACAGAGTTGAAACAAGACCTTTTTGTAAGGTTCTCTTCTGTGCCCTCTCACTGAATTACAGAAACAATTGTTTGAACAAATTAATATATCAATTTAGCAGAAGGATGGTGGTGCAAAGGCAGAGTCCCTCCCAGGCCAGGCTAACGAGGCTGTAACTACCACTTCCATCCCAGTCAGACTTGTTTCATTTTAAGTTCACAGTTATAATCTATCTAGAGTGCCTGTCTCTGTTATCCATGTCTTGAGAAGTCTTGTCTTGTCGGTGTGAAAGGCAGTAGAGACCAAAACGGTATTTACCCCATGAGATGCTCAGATTCTCAAGGGCTGAACACACAGTCAGTGTCCAGAAAATACAGGGAAAGTAGAACAGATGAGGGTTCAGAGGAAAATGGAATGCAAGTTCAATGAAGGCAGGGATTGATGTCTTTTTTGTTCCTGTTGAAAATCCAACATTCAGAACAATGCTTGGCACACAGTAGGTGATCATTGTTTATTGTGTGTGTGTGTATGTGGAATAGATGAATAAGAGAACATGGGCTACCTTTTCTTGCTAACTGTGAGAGCGAGAGAAAGTAATTTATTCCTTTTTTATGGCAAGGAAATGGAGGCTCAAGAAAAATAATTTACGGGAAGTTGCTTGGTGAAGTGTAAAATGATAGACAATGTGTATCAGTTGTCAATTGATACAATAATGCTATGTCCACACTTCAGTGGTGTGCAGCAATAAATATTTATGACTCAGGCAAACTGGCCTGGGATGAGGGGGCCCTTCTGGCTTTAGGTGGACTTTCCCTTTCTGAGCCTAAGTTTCCTCATGGGCAAAATGGGTATAACCATAGCAGGGCCCATTTTGTGAAGGCTGAATAAGGTAATCTAGGGCAAGTGCTTAGGCCTTATGACCTCAAATATTAATTGAGGACTGGCCAGGACTTGTGGGATATGATGGAGACAAGAACAGACGCAGTCCCAACCTCTGTAAAACGCAGGCTAGGGGTGGTGACGGCAGAGACAGGCACCATATGAAGAAACCTGGAGCTGAGCTGTTGTTGCTTCAGCGACGGGGGTGTAGTGGTCCTCTGGTAATCGCCCATGATGACTTGAGTCTCATCAGGGAGGGTGGAGAGGGCGGCCCTGAAGCTTCACTCTCGGGCCAACATCTGAAGACACAGCGTCCAGGAAGCCCTCAGTATATGTTAGTTACCATCATTATCCTCTTCTTCCTCACCTCCAACTTAAGAGCAAGAAGGGGCAGGATTTAGTATTTGAGCTTCAGCTAATAGCCCAGGTAATGGGCATATTATTATCTCATTTAATCATCACAGCAGTCTCCTGGGAAGTAGGTAGAATTGTTACTCACTTCTGACACACTAAGTCTCGGAGAGGTTAAAGCATCTGTCAGATGGATTGAGACAACAGGGGTTAAAATCGAAGTCTCTGGATTCCTCAAGGTTCTTTCCCATAGACACAGTAGTGTGTGTGATTAATGAGCAGGGGGGGGAGGGGGCTTCCCTGAATCTCTGCAGTGCGATCTGCCTGGCTCCTGTCTTCCCAAAGGCTCAACAGTGCTGGAACACCACCATGAGTTTGGTAGTCCTTTGGTCCTCTTCTTGGTAGAGTCTTTTTTTTGTTGTTGCCTTTTTTATAGTGGCCTAGAAAATAAATCAGTTCTAAAATCTTAACCACAGGAAGAGTTGGGTTTTGAGAAAGAAGAGGGAGTTAGGAGCAGGCATAATAAAAGGCAAGATGAAGAAGATACTTGGACCTCTTCCTCTCCCCCAGAAAATTAGTGAGAGTTGGTATCTTAGGAACTGTCTAATTCAGCCCATTCATTTAATGACCTGAGGCTCAGAGAGGGTTAGGCATTTACCCAAAGGCGCACAGCATATGACTTACAAAGAAGGGATTTATAACAGGGTTTCTTAATTGCTTTTGTGTTTTTTTTTCCTCTGTATCATACTCCCTCCAGTTGGGGGTGGGAGGGGGATGGGGCTTAAAATTCCCTCCTAAAGGATGGCAGCAGATTTATGGGTTAATAAACATTTACAATGAGCTGCTGAAAAAACAGACTCAGGTAGACAGGAATTATTCATTCAAATTAACTATAAATTAAGATCAACCTAATTTAGGCCTATTAAAATGGAAAGCATATTATCTCTCATTCAAAGGAATTTGTATTTGATGCAAATAGAACAAGTTTCTAAACTTTAAAAATGTTCTTGGATTTTTCATCTCCATAGTTAACCAACGGAGAATGGGCCCCCCATTTAAAAACAGGGGAACATAAGGAACAATAATTAGTTATGTAAATAATGTGGCATTCTTGTTTATAATTAGTTCAAGAATAAAATAAAATTCACGCATGTCACAGGACTAATTTTCGTATGCAAATGAACAATCAAAATTATAAACGGTAATAATGCAGTTTGGGAGATGTGACATTCTCAATTTAATAGCTGGAGTGCTAGTTACAGATGATGACGGCTGACGTTAGGAGATTTCAAAGGTGCCCAGACCTGGAAAATTCTCACCCGTCAAGAGGAGAAAATCTGGCGAAAATATTTTCACTTGTTTCATGTTGCTGATGGCCACAGAGTGACTTGAGGCTTCCCTGTGTCTGAATAGAGGTGCCACACCAGCGAGAGAGGAGTTGGGGTGAGTCTTTGAAAAGGTAGCTCTGGAAGAAGCAAAGATAGGATATCCTAACCAGGGCTCTGAGCCTCAACACTGTGTGTGACCTTGAGCAGGCTACCTCTCCTTGCTGGGCCTCAATTTCTCCCTCCTAGAATGGAGAGTTCATTAAAGAGGAGGTGGAAGTTTTGGAGTCAAACTGTTTCGGGCTGGCACCTTGGATCTACCACTTATTCACTGCAGGGCTTTCCCTAAGCCGTCTTCCTTAGCTGTCTTCCTTTCCCATCTGCATGTGTGTACCCTTATCTGTACAACGATAATGACATCCCCCATCTTTAGGCAGTGCTAAAGCACCTTAAAGAAGGACTAAGCACATATTTGGGGCACCAGACAAGTAGCGTACCAGGGGAAAAAATAGCGCGAGATAATCAGAAATTCTAGGAAAAAAGCTGCATCAAATTTGGCATTCATAACAGCTTTGTGCCATTCTGAAAAATAAAAATACCTAATACTTCTAACTGAGAATCATATATGGAATGTTTGGGAGTGCATTATATATAGAATGTGCCTTGCTCCTTGGAATACTGTGAGATTGAATGCAATTACACGTATAAAATAATTAACACCGTGCCTATAAGTTAGAAGAACTCTTTAAATAGTTGTAGCAGTTATTGCTGTTAAAGGAGTGAGATGGATTTCATAATCCCTGAGGTCATTTTTTAAGCTCCAAACTTCTAGGATTCTGCCTGGAGGGAGGATGTTTAGAGCCAGATAATAGCTACATTGGGACCAACATGGGCCCCTGGGAGCTTCCAAAGGGGGATGGCCCAAAGCATGCTGGGAAGGGTGGCAGGATCTGCTGTAAGCATCATTGAAGATGGTGAAAACACAACCTGGAATTCCGAAGAACCAACCTGATTTCACTGATCTCAAATTCTCTCTCCAGCAGCTACAGTGCCCAATATTTTGCAACAAGAAGCCTTTGCCTGCTAGCTCTCCAGACTGAAAACATGCATTTGTGATGTCGCTATGATGTACATTATGTTACCCATTCATCCATCTATCCATCTATCATCTATCCTTCCTTCCTTCCATCCATCCATCCATCCATCCATCCATCCATCCATCATCCATCCTTCCTTCCATCCATCCATCCTTCCATCCATCCTTCCATCCATCCATCCATTCATCCATCCATCCTTCCATCCATCCTTCCTTCCATCCATCCATCCATCCATCTTACCTCCTTCCTTCCATTCCTCCATCCATCCTCCTTCCTTCCTTCCATCCATCCATCCATCTTACATCCTTCCTTCCATTCCTCCATCCATCATCCATCCTTCCTTCCACCCATCCATCATCCATCATCCATCCTTCCTTCCATCCATCCATCCTTCCATCCATCCTTCCATCCATCCATCCATCCATCCATCCATCCTTCCATCCATCCATCCTTCATCCATCCTTCCTTCCATCCATCCTTCCTTCCATCCATCTATCCATCCATCCATCTTACCTCCTTCCTTCCATTCATCCATCCATCCTTCCTTCCTTCCA
>NW_007198726.1:0-924 GCF_000164805.1 Carlito syrichta | reverse complement strand
TCTGTACAACGATAATGACATCCCCCATCTTTAGGCAGTGCTAAAGCACCTTAAAGAAGGGCTAAGCACATATTTGGGGCACCAGACAAGTAGCGTACCAGGGGAAAAAATAGCGCGAGATAATCAGAAATTCTAGGAAAAAAGCTGCATCAAATTTGGCATTCATAACAGCTTTGTGCCATTCTGAAAAATAAAAATACCTAATACTTCTAACTGAGAATCATATATGGAATGTTTGGGAGTGCATTATATATAGAATGTGCCTTGCTCCTTGGAATACTGTGAGATTGAATGCAATTACACGTATAAAATAATTAACACCGTGCCTATAAGTTAGAAGAACTCTTTAAATAGTTGTAGCAGTTATTGCTGTTAAAGGAGTGAGATGGATTTCATAATCCCTGAGGTCATTTTTTAAGCTCCAAACTTCTAGGATTCTGCCTGGAGGGAGGATGTTTAGAGCCAGATAATAGCTACATTGGGACCAACATGGGCCCCTGGGAGCTTCCAAAGGGGGATGGCCCAAAGCATGCTGGGAAGGGTGGCAGGATCTGCTGTAAGCATCATTGAAGATGGTGAAAACACAACCTGGAATTCCGAAGAACCAACCTGATTTCACTGATCTCAAATTCTCTCTCCAGCAGCTACAGTGCCCAATATTTTGCAACAAGAAGCCTTTGCCTGCTAGCTCTCCAGACTGAAAACATGCATTTGTGATGTCGCTATGATGTACATTATGTTACCCATTCATCCATCTATCCATCTATCATCTATCCTTCCTTCCTTCCATCCATCCATCCATCCATCCATCCATCCATCCATCATCCATCCTTCCTTCCATCCATCCATCCTTCCATCCATCCTTCCATCCATCCATCCATCCATCCATCCATCCATCCTTCCATCCATCCTTCCTTCCATCCA
>NW_007198725.1:0-330 GCF_000164805.1 Carlito syrichta | reverse complement strand
CATTCCAGTCCATTCCAAGCCATTCCTCTCCATTCCATTCCTTTCCATTCCTCTCCATTCTATTCCAATCCTCTGCATTCCATTCCTCTCCATTTTATTCCATTCCATCCCTCTCCATTTCATTCCATTCCATTCCATCCCTCTCCTTTTCTCTTCATTCCTCTCAAATCCTGTCCCTTTCTTTCCATTCCTCTCCATTACACTTGATTGCATTCCATTTATCTCCATTCATCTCCATTCCATTCCATTCCTCTCCATTCCATTCCATTCCCTTCCATTCCATTATATTCCTTCCATTCCATGCCATTCCATTCCATTATTCTCCTTTTG
>NW_007198724.1:0-777 GCF_000164805.1 Carlito syrichta | reverse complement strand
TTCACCAACTTACTCTCTGCTATAAATTGCCCAAAAGAAAACTGACTGCACACACAGAGAGAGTGTGTGGTTGACTGTGTGGCACAGGGGGGGGAACCAAGATGTGTTTTGGGTTTCGCTTTGTAAAAATTGTTTGACTGTAAGTGTAGTCATTTCTAAAAGCATTGGAGTAACTACATTATGCTCAAGCAGAACATTTGTCAAAAGTGATCATCAGAGTTTTGCCTGAAGGGCCTTGCTCTGAATTCTAGCAAAGGGTTTTAGATAATTGGACCTATTACCCAGTGAAGAACTGACAAAAGGCCTTCTTAATTGCAATGCAATTAACAATAGCTGGAGTGGCCAGGCCTCTTTACACCATCTCTTCATTTCGTAGTGGGATGAGTTATCATTTCTCCCCTTTTTTGTGATCCTGTTAATCACTAAATTTCTCTTTCTGTGGATGAATGAGTATGTGATAGAGATTCTCCAATGAACTGGCTCTGGTAGAGAAAACTTTGTTGTGGAGAATGTGTGAGAAGCAAGCAGTAAGTGTTAAGCAAAGGTCAGATTGAGTTATGATTGAGGTTTCCCTAGAGGGGAGTACATTACTTCTTGTTTGTTTAGCTATTAACATGGAATGGTGTGGAGGTGTGTAAGTCTTCTGAAATGCATTATTCAGGCTCCTTTGAGTGGAAATCAAGTACGATGATAGAGTTTCAGTGTATATTTCAAACAAGGGAACAATGAGTTGATTTAGAGATTTTTTTGTGATATAGATAATGTTATTTTATATTT
>NW_007198723.1:0-836 GCF_000164805.1 Carlito syrichta | reverse complement strand
CTGACTGCACACACAGAGAGAGTGTGTGGTTGACTGTGTGGCACAGGGGGGTGAAACCAAGATGTGTTTTGGGTTTCGCTTTGTAAAAATTGTTTGACTGTAAGTGTAGTCATTTCTAAAAGCATTGGAGTAACTACATTATGCTCAAGCAGAACATTTGTCAAAAGTGATCATCAGAGTTTTTGCCTGAAGGGCCTTGCTCTGAATTCTAGCAAAGGGTTTTAGATAATTGGACCTATTACCCAGTGAAGAACTGACAAAAGGCCTTCTTAATTGCAATGCAATTAACAATAGCTGGAGTGGCCAGGCCTCTTTACACCATCTCTTCATTTCGTAGTGGGATGAGTTATCATTTCTCCCCTTTTTTGTGATCCTGTTAATCACTAAATTTCTCTTTCTGTGGATGAATGAGTATGTGATAGAGATTCTCCAATGAACTGGCTCTGGTAGAGAAAACTTTGTTGTGGAGAATGTGTGAGAAGCAAGCAGTAAGTGTTAAGCAAAGGTCAGATTGAGTTATGATTGAGGTTTCCCTAGAGTGGAGTACATTACTTCTTGTTTGTTTAGCTATTAACATGGAATGGTGTGGAGGTGTGTAAGTCTTCTGAAATGCATTATTCAGGCTCCTTTGAGTGGAAATCAAGTACGATGATAGAGTTTCAGTGTATATTTCAAACAAGGGAACAATGAGTTGATTTAGAGATTTATTTGTGATATAGATAATGTTATTTTATATTTTAAAATGCTCCTGCTGATTTTTGTTGCTGTTGTTAGGACTTTTAACCTTTTTCTCCAAAATGTTAAAGCCAGGAGTCTGATTTTAAAAGTAAAGACTA
>NW_007198722.1:0-301 GCF_000164805.1 Carlito syrichta | reverse complement strand
ATTCCGTTACCCTCCATTCCATTCCCTTCCATTCCCTTCCATTCCATTACTCTCCAATCCATTCCATTTCGTTAAACATCTTACCACTCCATGCCACTCCATTCCATTCCATTCCACTTCATTAATATCCATTTCATTCCATTCTATTCCTTTCTGTTAGTCTGCATTTCAATAAAATCCATTTAATTCCGTTGCTCCCCCTTCCATTCCATTCCTCTCTATTCCACTCCATTCCATTCCATTCCTTTACTCTCCATTCCATTCCGTTCCATTCCACTCTGTTACTCTCCTTTCCATTCCA
>NW_007198721.1:0-695 GCF_000164805.1 Carlito syrichta | reverse complement strand
CCTGTTTACAGCTTTAAAATAAAGAGACAGTGTCTCCCTCCAGAGCAAAATGCAGAAATCCTGAATGTCTGGTAAATTTTTTAAAATGTCTCACGCTAGGGCAGAGCAGATGGGCTTACTGTCCATTACAAGAGATTCAAGTTTTCTAATTCAAGGTTTATCTCCTGTGGATCAACATATTTTGTGTTTTATACACAGGGTCTCATTTTGTTGCCCAGGCTGGCTTGCAGACGTGGTGTCATTCTCGATTCTTGGGCTCAATGATCCTCCTTTCTCATCTTCCTGAACAGCTAGAGGTGCCAGTGTGTTCCAGACATGGGATCTTGCTATGCTTATCAGGCTGGTCTCAAACTTTTGGCCTCCAACAATTCTCCTAGATAAGACTCCCACAATATTGGAGTTGTAGGCATAAGTCACTGAATCCAACCTGTATCATATGACAAAATAGTACTCAGCAGTTAAGGAAAAAAGGAACTAATAATGCTCATCACAACATAAATGATTCTTCTTCTTTTTTTTATTTTTTGAGTTAGATTCTCACTCTGTCACCCAGACTGGATGCAGTGGTATGCTCTCAGTCATCAGAGTCTTGACCTTTTGGCTCCAGCATTCTCTCCGCCTCCCCCTTCCAAGTAACTAGAACTACGGGCGCGTCCTACCACGCCCGTCTAATTTTTGATTTATTACAGAGGCGA
>NW_007198720.1:0-735 GCF_000164805.1 Carlito syrichta | reverse complement strand
TTCGTTCTGTCTTTTTTAGCTTATTTTCTGTGTTTTTAAGAGTTTGGGTTATTTCTATATTTTGGTCCTCAAGCTCTGAGATTCTTTCTTCTGCTTGGGTAATTCTGCTTTCCATGCTTATCAATTTGTTATTTATTTCATTCACAGTATTCTTTATTACTGTTATCTCAGATATCAGCTCCTTCCTAGTTTCTTCTTGTGTCTCCTCAATTCTTTTTAGTCTCTCCATTATTGTTTTGATATCTACATTTGCATTTTGAGACCCTTCATTCTGGGGACTTTTCATTGTTTGTATTCCAAAGTCAATTTTCTCAGTGTCTGCTTTCCCAGGCGTCTGGGAGAGACCCATACTCTTCTTTTGGTTTTTCTTCATTTCTGTAGATTTTTCTCCCTTTACCCCTTTCCCTCCCCCTCTTCAATTCTGTTTTTGAGGGAAGGTGGGGTTGCTTTTATTTCTCTTCTGCAATGACCTGTTCTTCCTTATGAGGGTCTTTTGGTTTTGTTCACTTTTCCCTCTGCTTTACAGTCTGTCTATTCAGCAGTTTGCAGTCTTGGTCCATTCAGAGAATCTCACCAGTTCACCTATGCCGTCGCCATCTTGCCCCGTCTCCCATCTTTTTGTCTTTTATGTCCTGGATTTGGGCTTTTATTTTGGTGATCTGGATTCTTCTGCCAAAATTAGGGTTTTTGTGGTCTTGCTTTTCCAGCTTCCTTAGGTGGCTTGTTAGGCTGTTA
>NW_007198719.1:0-799 GCF_000164805.1 Carlito syrichta | reverse complement strand
TATGGCTGTTGCCATGTTTCCAGGCTTTGGTCTGCTCCCACCTTGGGGAGGTAAATCTTGTTTACTTACTTTTAAATAAACTTTTCTTTCTTAACCATTTTGTGTGTCACAATTCTTTGCAACTACTCGGATCTCTGGGATCCCAGTGAGTGCACTGCTGGCTTGTTGGCTCTGGAGGTGCTGCAGCCCTGTCTCCTGTGCCTCTCACCTCTCTATGCACCCTCACCCTATCCGTACCCTAACAGTTTGGATTGAAGATAAATTATTTTTTCTAGCAGACTTCCCTGAAGTGAGCACAGGCTTATGTCGCTGCTCTAGGTATTTCAGGCTTGAATTCAAAATTAGAGTGATTTGTTTCAAAATATTTTACTCTAATTCAATGTAAATGAATAGAAAATCAGCATAATAAGAGCTGAGAGAAACAGTTTCCACAGTGTCACCTTTTTCAATAATCTCTTGTTTTTCAATTTCAATAGGTTCTTTGACAATGACCTCTACCTGATTTTCCCAATATTGCTAATTATTACAGTCATTACCAACTACCCTCATGGTTTTGGTATTTTGGGTTCTGATATGTGCTACTAAAAAGTCAGGTATTTTTATTGATATGACAGCATTATTTTAGAAACCAAATAAATCTGAAAATTATTTGCATATTGATTGCATACATAAAAAGTTCTCTACTGTATTCAAATTTTGCATTAAAAATTAAAACTCCAGATTCCTCAAGAAGAGGAAGAAAATGACAATTGATACAGTAAAGTTTCATTTACAGTAATCATTCTAATCTGGTTCAAAG
>NW_007198718.1:0-824 GCF_000164805.1 Carlito syrichta | reverse complement strand
GAGGTAATCTTGTTTACTTACTTTTAAATAAACTTTTCTTTCTTAACCTTTTTGTGTGTCACAATTCTTTGCAACTACTCGGATCTCTGGGATCCCAGTGAGTGCACTGCTGGCTTGTTGGCTCTGGAGGTGCTGCAGCCCTGTCTCCTGTGCCTCTCACCTCTCTATGCACCCTCACCCTATCCGTACCCTAACAGTTTGGATTGAAGATAAATTATTTTTTCTAGCAGACTTCCCTGAAGTGAGCACAGGCTTATGTCACTGCTCTAGGCATTTCAGGCTTGAATTCAAAATTAGAGTGATTTGTTTCAAAATATTTTACTCTAATTCAATGTAAATGAATAGAAAATCAGCATAATAAGAGCTGAGAGAAACAGTTTCCACAGTGTCACCTTTTTCAATAATCTCTTGTTTTTCAATTTCAATAGGTTCTTTGACAATGACCTCTACCTGATTTTCCCAATATTGCTAATTATTACAGTCATTACCAACTACCCTCATGGTTTTGGTATTTTGGGTTCTGATATGTGCTACTAAAAAGTCAGGTATTTTTATTGATATGACACCATTATTTTAGAAACCAAATAAATCTGAAAATTATTTGCATATTGATTGCATACATAAAAAGTTCTCTACTGTATTCAAATTTTGCATTAAAAATTAAAACTCCAGATTCCTCAAGAAGAGGAAGAAAATGACAATTGATACAGTAAAGTTTCATTTACAGTAATCATTCTAATCTGGTTCAAAGTCTTTCTGCACAGAGCTATATACATCTGACAGTTTTGAAATTGAAACAGGTAACTCTGCTTGAAGGATCTAGA
>NW_007198717.1:2916-4205 GCF_000164805.1 Carlito syrichta | reverse complement strand
TGCGAGATGCTTGAAGTATGTTAACTTATTTTATGATAACAAAAGTCCTTCTTAGGAAGGTATTATTGACCCCTAAAAATATGAAAACTGAAAGTGAGGAAGTGCAAGTAACATATCCCTGTTGTAACACAGTAACCCCAAATCTGAGAGGGCTTCTGCATAATGTTTATCTGTTCCAAAGAAGTCACCCTGAGTCCTAGCAGGAAAATACATCAGTTTATTAAAACCTACAGGAGATGGCCAGGTACAGTGGTTCAGCCTGTAATCCCAGAACTTTGGGAGGCTGAGGTGAGAGGATTGCCTGAGCCCTGGGTTTGAGACCAGTCTGGGCAACTTGGTGAGACCTGATCTCTACAATAAGTTAAAACAACAACAACAAAAAAAAACAAATCATGCATGCTTGCATGCACCTGTAGTTCTGGCTACTTGAAAGGTTGAGGTGGAAGGATTGTCTAAACCCAGCAGGTCAAGGCTGCGGTGGTTGTGAACGTGCCACTGCACTCCAGCCTGGGTGACAGAGTGTGACTCTGACTAAAAAAAAAAAACCAAAAACTTACAGGAGGCACTGAGAGTGGCAGGTGGGTGAAGAATCCACACCTTGAGGCACTATGGCAAGCAGTTTTTTAATCAAAGCAATCAAGCTAATTATTCAAATCCCTATATGGTGAGTACAATTATATTGACTGAGTGATGACTTCATTGTTTTCAGCTATGATTGGTCACCTGCATTCCATAACTCATTGCTGGTAATATGCATACCCTTAGGAGACAACCTTGGTCAGAGGCCACTCCCCAAGGGAGGGGGCAGGGAGAGGCCAGCTATAAAGGGAAACAGTCTGTCTGAACAAAGCTTCACACTAGAGCAAAAGGTAACAACAGATGAGATTTGAGCCAGGTCTTTGTGATGCTAACACACCATGTTTCTTCTAAACATATACATGAGGAAATTTGCTTTTTTCCAGTCCATACTGGGAAGAGAGGGAAGGAACTAGAAGGGCACAGTCAATATTTCCTGATACTATAATAATGATAATAACAGCAAACACTTCCATCGTAATTAAAATGCACCTGGTACTGTTTTAAGTAGTCTAGATATGTGGCTCATGTAATTAACTCACTAATCCAGAGTGGGCTTCTGTTGTGAGTCTCCTTACTGTCTAGATGAGTAAACTGAGGCTAAAAGAGTTCACAAACTTGCCCAAAGTCAAACAGATTGTAAGCAGCAGATCTGGCTTTCAAAACAAGTCGATGTGTGAGCTAACTGAACGCCCTTAACTAGTCTGCCTCTA
>NW_007198717.1:0-1548 GCF_000164805.1 Carlito syrichta | reverse complement strand
AACTTTTCTTTCTTACCATTTTGTGTGTCACAATTCTTTGCAACTACTCGGATCTCTGGGATCCCAGTGAGTGCACTGCTGGCTTGTTGGCTCTGGAGGTGCTGCAGCCCTGTCTCCTGTGCCTCTCACCTCTCTATGCACCCTCACCCTATCCGTACCCTAACAGTTTGGATTGAAGATAAATTATTTTTTCTAGCAGACTTCCCTGAAGTGAGCACAGGCTTATGTCGCTGCTCTAGGTATTTCAGGCTTGAATTCAAAATTAGAGTGATTTGTTTCAAAATATTTTACTCTAATTCAATGTAAATGAATAGAAAATCAGCATAATAAGAGCTGAGAGAAACAGTTTCCACAGTGTCACCTTTTTCAATAATCTCTTGTTTTTCAATTTCAATAGGTTCTTTGACAATGACCTCTACCTGATTTTCCCAATATTGCTAATTATTACAGTCATTACCAACTACCCTCATGGTTTTGGTATTTTGGGTTCTGATATGTGCTACTAAAAAGTCAGGTATTTTTATTGATATGACAGCATTATTTTAGAAACCAAATAAATCTGAAAATTATTTGCATATTGATTGCATACATAAAAAGTTCTCTACTGTATTCAAATTTTGCATTAAAAATTAAAACTCCAGATTCCTCAAGAAGAGGAAGAAAATGACAATTGATACAGTAAAGTTTCATTTACAGTAATCATTCTAATCTGGTTCAAAGTCTTTCTGCACAAGAGCTATATACATCTGACAGTTTTGAAATTGAAACAGGTAACTCTGCTTGAAGGATCTAGAGATCCAAGATAAAACCACAGAAAAGACACAAATGAACCAGAAAAAATTTCTTTCAGACAAAGAAATACAACTCTCTCTGCAAAAGAGTGTACACGAATATATATATATATATATATTATTTCAGTTCCTAAATGTTGTTTAAAAGTTCCCCACAAACAGGAGAAAAAATTATGCAATTATTTGAAGATGAAGAATTCTCTTTCTCATATTTCCTGATGAGAACACACAAGAGCCATTTCAGCAGCTAGAAAAATCTGCAAAAAATGCTCCCAATTATGATATTAATGCACATCCTGCCTTTAATGTTTTATTTTAACATTTATTTATTTTATTTTTTAAAAAGAGAAAATTATATATTTAGATTTTTCATGATTAATTATCAGTTGTATCTCATGGAATATGAGGGAGGACCTCCTCTAAAAAGTAGGAATTATATTTTGGAGGACAGGCCCCTCATAGGACAGGATTCCCCAGTTAGGTAAGTGTTCTAGGAACCCATCAGAATCAGTGTGCCAACTAGCATTGTTGTGAGATTCTGCATTGTGGAAGAATTGTCCAGAGTTGTGGAAAACAGGTTAACTGATTCTACCACCATGACAACACACCCTGCCTAACCTGTGCTGAGTGATCAGCAGTTTTTGAACAAAAACAGTATAATCCCCATGCCCCACCCTTCCTATTCACCTGATCTTGCCCTGAGCAACTTTTTATTTTGTTTCCCTAAATGGAGAAAAATCCTCAAAGAGAAATGTTT
>NW_007198716.1:0-849 GCF_000164805.1 Carlito syrichta | reverse complement strand
GATGTTTGCCCTGTGCTGTCCATATTTTTTAAATGCTTTCAAAAGTCTAATAGCACTCCCGTGCCATAAAATTATGTCATCTAAAGTATTAAAACTTCAACTTCTAGTCTATTTATGAAATTGTGCAACAATCACCACAACATAATTTTAGTATATATTTTTCACCTTTAAAAAGATACCCTGTAATCGTGGAGAGTGAGGGTGGGAGTAGGGTGGTCAGTTTCCTTGCCCTCAGCCTTAGTCAACCACTAACAACTTTTTGTCTCTACATGTTGGCCAACTCTGGACACTTCATAGAAATGGAATTATACAACTTGTGTCTTTCTTTGACTTTCTTCATTTACTGATACTTTATTCAGTACTAACCTACTAAATACTGATACATGTTTTCATATTTTAATTGCTGAATAACAGTCCACTGAATGGATATGCACATTTTGTTTTGCCAATATTTTTCAGTTGATAGGTATTTCAATTGTTTCTACATTTTAGCTATTATGAATATTGCTGTGATGAATTTTCACATACATTTTTGTGTGGAGGTGCTTTAAAACTCTGGGTCATGTAGAAAATTTTGTGTTTACTCTTTCGCAGTTTTCCCTACTGGTTGCACCATGTTACATTCCAGCTATCCATATTTTGCTTCTATAATTTCAACCCTTCATTATCATAAACCCAACTCGCAGCAACTGTGTTGTAATGGCAATGGATTACCTACAGATGAGGGTCAAGAAGTGGTTGATGTTTGTAATAAAGAACAGGTCAACCACATTAGCCCAGAAATCCTATTTGCCTCTAATTAAAATGTCGTTAAATAATCTTCATGATTGCCATCATAACAATAAGCTG
>NW_007198715.1:0-897 GCF_000164805.1 Carlito syrichta | reverse complement strand
CTAACTTTTTACCTAGCTAACCAGCTGGATAGCCAACTGACTTAAGCTGACTTAACTAGCTAACCAGCTGGTTGCCAGATGACTTAACTAGCTGACTTAACCAGCAAGTCAGCTGTCTATACAGCTGCCTTAATTGGCTGGCTACCTATCTAGCCACCTGGATAGTCAACTGATTACGTATCTGATTTAAGCTAGCAAGCTGGCTAGTCATCTCACTTAACTAGCTAGCTAACTACCTAGCCAGCAGGCAAGCTTGCTGACTTAACTACCTGAATTGAAGAGTTAGCCTGCTGGCTTGCAAGGTAATTTATCTAGCTAGCTAACTACCTAGCCAGCAGGCAAGCTTGCTGACTTAACTACCTGAATTGAAGAGTTAGCCTGCTGGCTTGCAAGGTAACTTATCTAGCTAGCTACCTACCTAGCCAGCTGGCTAGACAGCTGACTAACTTCCTGACTTAACCAGCTACCCCATTGGCTAGCCAGGTGAGTTAAATCACTGACATCGCTAGCTAGCCAGGTAGCTATCGAGCTGATTTAACTAGCTAGCTACCTACCTTGCCAGTTGACTTGCCAGCTCGCTTAACTAGGTGAATTATCCAGCTAGCTAACTGGCTAGCCAACTGACTTAACTGGCTCACTACCTAGCTATCCAACTGTCTAGCCAGCTGACTTAACTAGCTGACAACTAGAAAATTACCTAGCTAGTCTGCTGACTTAAATATTTAGCTAACTAGCTAGGTACATAGCTAGTCAGCTGACTTAAGTAGTTAGCTAATTACCTAGCTACCTAGCTAACAAGCTGACTTAAATAGTTAGCTGCCTAACTTGCTTGCTGATTTAACCAGATGGCTACTTAGTTAGCTTACTCATTATCTAATATGCTAGCTAGCTGACTTA
>NW_007198714.1:0-313 GCF_000164805.1 Carlito syrichta | reverse complement strand
CACCCTCATTTCTAAACTAATCAAGATAGGAAGGGAGAAAAGCCGCCTACATTTTGGAAAGGACCCTGACCATCTTGTTCTCCCCTACACCAGAGAGCAAATACAATGGCTGATACAAAATGATGACTCTTGGGCCATTTCCCTAATATTATTTCAGGGACAAATTGACAATCACTCCCTGCCAATCGACTACTCCAATTCTCTCGGCTACACCCTTTTACATTTCCAAATATCACCTCTCAAAAGCCCCTAAAAGGAGCAACCTTAGTTTTTTCTGACGGCTCCTCCTCAGGTACAGCTGCTTATATCATAA
>NW_007198713.1:0-399 GCF_000164805.1 Carlito syrichta | reverse complement strand
AAAATGATGACTCTTGGGCCATTTCCCTAATATTATTTCAGGGACAAATTGACAATCACTACCCTGCCAATCGACTACTCCAATTCTCTCGGCTACACCCTTTTACATTTCCAAAGATCACCTCTCAAAAGCCTCTAAAAGGAGCAGCCTTAGTTTTTTCTGATGGCTCCTCCTCAGGTACAGCTGCTTATATCATAAATAACCAACAATATACTACAAAATCCCCATACCAATCAGCTCAGCTTGTTGAATTATTTGCCATCATACAAGTATTCAAGCTTTTAGATAATGAGGCCTTTAATCTCTATACTGAATAGTGCATATATTGCCTTCTCTGTGCCATTATTAGAGACTGTTCCCTATATAAAACCTTCTACAAATGCAGTACCTTTGTTCCAA
>NW_007198712.1:0-1216 GCF_000164805.1 Carlito syrichta | reverse complement strand
CTGCTTCTGCTTCTGCTTCTGTTTCTGCTTCTGCTGCTTCTGATGCTTCCGCTGCATCTGCTACTTCTGCTGCTGCTTCTGTTTCTGCTTCTTTTGCTTCTTTTGCTTCTGCTTCTGCTTCTTCTTCTGCTTTTCTCCTTCTTCTGTTTCTTTTGCTTCTTCTTCTGCTTCTGCTTCTGCTTCTTCTTCTTCTTCTTTTCTTCTTCTTCTTCTTCTGCTTTTTCTTCTGCTTCTTCTGCTTCTTCTTCTGCTTCTGCTTCTGCTTCTTCTTTCTTCTGCTTCTGCTTCTTCTTCTTCTTCTTATTCTCATTCTTCTTCTGCTTTTTCTTCTGCATCTTCTGCTTCTTCTTATGCTTCTTCTTCTTCTTCTTCTTCTCTTTCTTCTTCTTCTTCTTCTTATTCTTCTTCTTCTTCTTCTTCTTCTTCGTCTTCTTCTTCTTCTTCTGCTTCATCTTCTGCTTCTTCTTCTTCCTCTTCTTCTTCTTCTTCTTATGCTTCTGCTTCTGCTTCTTCTTTTCTTCTGCCTCTTCTGCTTTTGCTTCTGCTTCTGCTTCTTCTTCTTCTTCTTCTTCTTCTGCTTCTCCTTCTGCTTCTTCTTCTCCTTTTTCTGCTTCTTCTTCTGCTTTTTCTTCTTCTACTTCGGCTTCTTCTTCTTCTTCTGCTTCTTCTGCTTCTTCTGCTTCTGCTTCTGCTTCTTCTAGTTCTGCTTCTTCTTCTTCTTCTTCTGCTTCTGCTTCTTCTTCTGCTTATGCTTCTGCTTCTGCTGCTTCTGCTTCTTCTTCTGCTTCTGCTTCTTCTGCTTCTGCTTCTGCTTCTTCTGCTGCTTCTTCTGAATCTTCTTCTTCTTCTTCTTCTGCTTCTGCTTCTTCTTCTGCTTCTGCTTCTTCTTCTGCTATTGGTTCTGCTTCTTCTTCTGCTTCTTCTGCTTCTGCTTCTGCTTCTGCTTCTTCTGTTTCTGCTTCTGCTTCTTCTGATTCTGCTTCTGCTTCTGCTTCTGCTTCTGCATCTTCTCCTTCTGCTTCTTTTGCTTCTGCTTCTGCTTCTGCTTTTGCTGCTGCTGCTTCTGCCTCTGCTTCGTCTTCTTCTTCTTCTCCTTCGGCTTCTTCTTCTTCTTTTTGTGCTTCTGTTTCTTCTGCTTCTGCTTCTTATTCTGCTTCTTCTGCTTCTTCTTCTACTTCTTCTTCTTCTTCTTCTTCTTCTTCTTCTTCTTCTTCTT
>NW_007198711.1:0-683 GCF_000164805.1 Carlito syrichta | reverse complement strand
CATCCATTCTCCCGCAAATCTTCTGCCCTCAGTCCTTCCTCCCCACCAGCCTCACATGTGAGAGTCACCCAAGCATGGCACCTTCCATCACCAACCCCCCAATGCTGCCTCCGCTTTGGGGCATGAGTTCCCAAGGCTTCCAGGCCAGGTTCCTGCTAGCTCTCCTCTTCGAGGTGAGAAATGTGCCCCAGGTAGTCTGACACACTGACTTGGCAACGAGTACCTTCTGCCAAGAAATGCCAGGGACACAACCCTCACCCGGGACATTTCTGCCCCCATCACAATTTTCCTGGCATTAAAGCCAGTCGTCCTGTGAACACATCACTCACAGTTGAGAATCTGTGTACAATTTTGATGCTTTTGGAGACAGGTTCTGGCAATTTGACCCAAGCTGGGTACTGGGGACATGACCATCATTCAATGCCAGCCTCAAAATCGTGGCCTGTGGCAATCCTCTTGTCTCAACCTCCAGAGTGTCCAGGATGACAGGCATCAGGCCAGGACATGGACACATGACCATCTTTCTCTGACAGCCTCAAAATCGTGGGCTTTGGTGATCCTACAACCTCTGCCTCCTAGAGGCCAGGACAATGGGCACCTTGACTCCAGATCCCCTGTTTGGATGGCTGCAGAGATGGGCTTTCCCTGTGTGGCCCAGGCTCTCCTTGGGCTCCTGGCCTCCA
>NW_007198710.1:0-359 GCF_000164805.1 Carlito syrichta | reverse complement strand
TTGAATCCCATCCCATTACTCTCCATTTCATTCCTCTCCATTTAAATCCTTTCCTGTACATTCCATTCCATTCTTTTCCACTTTTCTCCATTCCTTTCCATTTCTCTCCATTCAATTCCATTTTTCTGCATTCCATTCCATTCCATTCATTGCACTTCTTTCCATTCCATTCCATTCCATTCCAATCCTCACCATTCCATTCCTCTCCATTCCATTCCATTTCCTTTCAATGCATTCCTCTCCATTTGTTTCCATCCTCTCCATTCCACTCCATTCTATTTCTTTACAATCCTCTCCACTTTTCTCCATTCAATTCCATTCCATTTCTCTCCATTCCTTTCCTTTCCGTTTCATTGTGC
>NW_007198709.1:0-551 GCF_000164805.1 Carlito syrichta | reverse complement strand
GACTTAGCTTGCTGACTTAACTAGGTAGAAAGCTGACTTAACTGACTGACTTAACCAGCTGACTACCTAGCTAGCCAGCTGTCTTAACTAGCTAGCTTAACTAGCTAACTACCTAGCTAGCTTAACTAGCTAGCTACCTAGCTAGCTTAACTAGCTAGCTACCTAGCTAGCTTAACTAGCTAGCTACCTAGCTAGCTATCTAGCTAGCCAGTTGACCTAACTAGCTGAATTAACTAGCTAGTTTGCTGACATAACTAACTGACTTATATAGCTAGCTTCTTATCTAGCCAGCTGACTTAACTAGCTGCAATAACTAGCCAGCCTGATGGATAGCCATCTGGCTTAACTAGCTTTTAAACTAACTAACCCACTGGATAGCCAAATGACTTAATGAAATGACTTAAATAACTAGCCAGCTGGTTTCCAGCTAACTTAACTAGCTGAGTTAAACAGCTAGTCAGCTGACTAGCCAGCTGACATAACTAGCAAGCTGCTTATCTAGCAAGCTGACTAGCCAACTGACTTACCTAGCTGACTGAAGCTAGCAAGCT
>NW_007198708.1:0-397 GCF_000164805.1 Carlito syrichta | reverse complement strand
CTTTTTAACTAACTAACCAGCTGGATAGACAAATGACTTAATGAAATGACTTAAATAACTAGCCAGCTGGTTTCCAGCTAACTTAACAAGCTGAGTTAAACAGCTAGTCAGCTGACTAGCCAGCTGACATAACTAGCAAGCTGCTTATCTAGCAAGCTGACTAGCCAACTGACTTACCTAGCTGACTGAAGCTAGCAAGCTGTCTAGCCAGCTCACTTAACTAGCTAACTACCTACCATGCTAGAAGGCTAGCCTGCAGACTTAACTAGCTGATTTGAAAAGCTAGCCTGCTGGCTAGCAAGCTGATTTATCTAGCTAGCTACCTACCTAGCCAGCTGGCTAGACAGCTGATGAACTAGCAGACAACTAGCTAGCCCCGTTGGCTAGCCAGCTTACT
>NW_007198707.1:0-384 GCF_000164805.1 Carlito syrichta | reverse complement strand
TCCCCTGAAAACTGGAACAAGACAAGGATGCCAACTCTCACTCTTCCTGTTCAACATAGTATTGGAAGTCCTGGCTTAATCAATCAGAGAAGAGGAGGCAATCAGGGGTATTCAAATAGGAAAAGGATACAAAATAAATGTACAAAAGACAATCGCATTCCTCTACACCAGTAATAAACAAACTGAAATCCAAATATAATACACAATTCCATTCACAATAGCCACAAAAAAATGAAATACCTTGGCATCTTCCTAACCAGAGACGTGAAAGACCTTTACAATGAAATTTATAAAACACTGTTCAAAGAAATCAAAGATGATACTAACAAGTGGAAAAATATCCCATGCTCATGGATTTGAAGAATCAACATTGTGAAGATGTCC
>NW_007198706.1:0-302 GCF_000164805.1 Carlito syrichta | reverse complement strand
CATTCCATTTAATTCAACTCCATTTCATATCTCTCCTTTCCGTTTTATTCCACTCTATTTCTATCCTTTCTTCTCTATTCTATTCTATTCCATTCCATTAAATTCTAGTCCATTCCACTCCATTCCAATCCTCTCTATTCCATTCCTCCACATGCCATTCCATTCCTGTATTCTATTGCAATCTTTCCGTTCCATTCCTTTCCTTTCCGTTCCTCTACCTTCTATTCCATTTCATTACACTATATTCCATTCCACTCCATTCTTTCCTCTCCATTTTGAGGCATTCCACTATACTACATTCC
>NW_007198705.1:0-2153 GCF_000164805.1 Carlito syrichta | reverse complement strand
CCCTTCCCCCTCGCCCTCCAGGGGGTCCCTCTGCAGAAAGGCTTCTGCCTTCTGCTGGAAGTCTGGGGTCGACAGCAGATCGTCCAGAAGGCTGATGGTCGTTGCGGGAGGCTGGGGAGGCTGGGCCGGCTGCTGGGCGGCCACGGTCAGCTCCTGCCCCAGGGGAGGAGACGCAGGGCGCCCGGGCTGCTGAGGCGTCCCTGCTCCGGGCTCCCGTGGGACGGTGACGACCTGGAGCCCGGCGTTGCAGCCCCACCATGCAGGGGTTGGGGCGTTTCCTTGCTCGCCGGAGACCACCCCGGTGGCTGAGGACCACCCGGCTGGGGCTGCCCCTGGGAGGACTCGCCGGCGAGTCCCGCCTGCCCAAGGTCTTGGTCCTGTGGGAGCTGTCCTTGGCACGCGGGCCACCGTGATGTGTGGGGATGGGCGAGCGCTCCTCTTCGAGGGGCTCCTCCCGTGGACGCGGGACCCCCGAGGGCCAGGGAAGCTTGGGCGTTCTCATCGCTCTGCACAGCCTGGGTGGGCTGGAGCATCACGACCCTCGGTGCCTGAGCCACGGAGCCGGCAGGGGGAGCCCAAGGCCCACAGGACAGGCGCGGCGCCGGTAGAGAGGGGCCCCACGCCCAGCTGCCACTGAAGACGCAGGAGGCAGCAGGAGGATGGCACCTGCTGGGAGCAGCCTGGCTCGGGCTTGGCGCCGGGCCCTGGGCCCGGGGCCGGGGCCGCGTACGGGGCCGGGCCCGGGGACGGGGCCGGGGCCGGAGAAGGCGTCGCGGGCCCACCGCGGCTCGGGTCTGGATGTCTGGCCCGTCGGTTCTGAAACCAAATGTGAATCCTGGGCTCCGGAATGCCCGTGTCCCTGGCCAGCTCCTCCCTGGCGGCCATGCTAGGATAGCGATTCCTCTCAAAGGCTTGGACCAAGATGCTGGTCTGGGACCTGCTGATGGCCGTCCGCTTTCGGTAACCATCCTGCCGGAGGCGTTCCTGGGGCCGAGGTCGAGGCCCTTGTGGGTTCTGCTTGAAGTGGCGGGCTCTGGCATTCTGAAACCAAATCTGGATCCTCGACTCGTCAATGCCCAACTCTTGGGCCAGTCTTTCTCTGGTCTGAATGCCAGGGTAGGGGATCTGCTCAAAGAATGCCTGGAGAGTGTCCCTTTGACTCGGGCTCAAAATCAGTCTCCCTCTTCGTCCAGACTGGCGAGGGAGGGAGCTGTGTGAAGGCCTGGGAGGCTCCATGACGGGAAGGTGCCCTCTGGGTCCCGCAGGCGCTGCTGGCCAGCTCCTCTCTGCACAGGACTGCCTGGCACCACAGCCACACGTCCCACCCTGCGCTGAAATACCTCCCCACCCACCCCACCCGGTCGTGACGGTATTCAGGACCCCCAGAGGTGGGGGCGAGGGCCACGCACCCAGAGGGAAGCAGAGTGTGTTTGGGCCCCCACCCGCGGAGGAGTCCCGCAGGCACACGCCCTGGGGAACTCTTACCTCCCAGACAGGAAAGCCACAAGGAAACACATATGGCCTAGCGGGCCTCCACAGGCAAAGAGATGTTTCAGGGAAATGAACATGCCTTGGGAAGGCCCTGTCTACGTTCTGCACAAGGCGGAGAGCTCCTTGTGGGTTGAGGGATATTTTTTGGGAGGAAGAGCCCTGTGGGGGGGCAATGCAGACGTGAAGCTTCATCACGGTCTCCAGTGGCCCCGTTCCGCTGGCTGAACTGGGCCCCATTGGCGGATGCCCGCAAATGCCGTGCTAGCCCTACACATGCCGCCTCATCGAGGACACTGGTGGCTGTTTCCAAAATCATGCCTCTGGGACTGCCAGGATCTCAAGGAACGTGGGTGGTTTCCAGGGCTGTCTGCTTGCAAATGGCGATTCACAGCGATTCATGGATTGGATCATGCGTTTGGTCCAACATCCTTCACTAAAAAGCCAGGGACAAAGAGAGCCTGGGAAACACACAAACCCATGCTTGTGTGTGTGTGTCTGTATGTGTGTGTGTGTGTGTGTGTGTGTGTGTGTGTGTGTGTGTGTGTGTGAGGGAGAGAGAGAGAGACAGAGAGAGAGAGGAGAGAGAGAGAGAGAGAGAGAGAGAGAGATACACGGAGTGGCTTGGGAAGCCACACCCAAAAAGAGTGGGCGGAGAGCTTTAC
>NW_007198704.1:0-3351 GCF_000164805.1 Carlito syrichta | reverse complement strand
CCCCGCCCCCGGGTTCCAAAGCGTCCGCTCAGCCTTTCTCGCGTTCCGGGCGGAGGCCCCGCTCCACGCACGGAATGCTCACGATGAGGGACGCTGCCCCTGCTCGGGCCCTGCTCCGGGGCTGCCCGGGGTCTCTGCGGGCCCTTTCCCTGTCTTGAAGCCCACCCCGACGTCCCTCTGTGCCCTGGGAGAAGCCTAGGCGAAGAAGACTCCTCCCCAGGGTGGACGGGAGCCTCTGCCTTCCGTCTGGGAGTGATGCCTGGCCTAGAAACTTGGGGTCCCCGCCATGTGGCGCGCTCAGGCCTCGGATCCCAACTCCTTCGCCCTCCTCCCCGCCCTGCCTTGCCCGGGAGAAACCGCGGTGGCCTGCCTTCCGTTCCTGCGCGGCTCTCCCCGCCCTCCGCCCCTCCTTCCCCTCCTTCCCCTCCTTCCCCTGCTCCTCCCCACTCCCCTAACAGCCTCCTCCCTCTCCTCTCCCCTCCGGACCTCCCCTTTCCCCTCCCCCCAGGGTCGCCTTGGGATCTTCCCAGAGCACCAGGGATCGGAGCGGACAGTTTTCCCCCCTCCCACCCTGGGCTCTCCTGGGCTCGGCGGCTTTCTGGTGCGCGGCGGCTGGTCCCCGTGGCCGGGGAGGTGACGATCTCAGAGAGGAGGCGGCGCGTGTGTTGGACACGGTGGCGCTGCCTCCAAACTCTTGGAGTTCGGGAGTCGTCCCGCAGGCCGCGGGGCCAGGACAGAAGGGAGGGGGGCCCCCACGGGACCTGGTCCAGACGCTCCCTGTGAGTGGGCGGCCAGGGCGTGGCTGCCCATCTCGCCGAGTGCCCCGCCCGTCGGTCATCCTCGGTGCCTCCAAGGGCCAGAGGCCTGGGTGGCGGCGTTGAGGAGGTCGCCCCCCCCACGCTCCTCCTACAGGGGCCGCCCCGATGAGCTCTGCAGCAAGTCGAGCAGAGCCTGAAACTCCTGGCCGCTGAGCGGCGGTTCGGGCGCCTCGCGCTCCTCCTGCCCTTCCTCCTCGTCCTCCAGCGGGTCCCTCTGCAGAAAGTCTTCTGCCTTCTGCTGGAAGTCTGGGGTCGACAGCAGATCGTCCAGAAGGCTGATGGTCGTTGCGGGAGGCTGGGGAGGCTGGGCCGGCTGCTGGGCGGCCCCGGTCAGCTCCTGCCCCAGGGGAGGAGACGCAGGGCGCCCGGGCTGCTGAGACGTCCCTGCTCCGGGCTCCCGTGGGACGGTGACGGCCTGGAGCCCGGCGTTGCAGCCCCACCACTGCAGGGGTTGGGGCGTTTCCTTGCTCGCCGGAGACCACCCCGGTGGTTGAGGACCACCCGGCTGGGGCTGCCCCTGGGAGGACTCGCCGGCGAGTCCCGCCTGCCCAAGGTCTTGGTCCTGTGGGAGCTGTCCTTGGCACACGGGCCACCGTGATGTGTGGGGATGGGCGAGCGCTCCTCTTCGAGGGGCTCCTCCCGTGGACGCGGGACCCCCGAGGGCCAGGGAAGCTTGGGCGTTCTCATCGCTCTGCACAGCCTGGGTGGGCTGGAGCATCACGACCCTCGGTGCCTGAGCCACGGAGCCGGCAGGGGGAGCCCAAGGCCCACAGGACAGGCGCGGCGCCGGTAGAGGGGGGCCCCACGCCCAGCTGCCACTGAAGAAGCAGGAGGCAGCAGGAGGATGGCACCTGCTGGGAGCAGCCTGGCTCGGGCTTGGCGCCGGGCCCTGGGCCTGGGCCGGGGCCGGGGCCGGAGAAGGCGTCGCGGGCCCACCGCGGCTCGGGTCTGGATGTCTGGCCCGTCGGTTCTGAAACTAAATGTGAATCCTGGGCTCCGGAATGCCCGTGTCCCTGGCCAGCTCCTCCCTGGCGGCCATGCCAGGATAGCGATTCCTCTCAAAGGCTTGGACCAAGATGCTGGTCTGGGACCTGCTGATGGCCGTGCGCTTTCGGCAACCATCCTGCCGGAGGCGTTCCTGGGGCCGAGGTCGAGGCCCTTGTGGGTTCTGCTTGAAGTGGCGGGCTCTGGCATTCTGAAACCAAATCTGGATCCTCGACTCGGCAATGCCCAACTCTTGGGCCAGTCTTTCTCTGGTCTGAATGCCAGGGTAGGGGATCTGCTCAAAGGATGCCTGGAGAGTGTCCCTTTGACTCGGGCTCAAAATCAGTCTCCCTCTTCGTCCAGACTGGCGAGGGAGGGAGCTGTGTGAAGGCCTGGGAGGCTCCATGGCGGGAAGGTGCCCGCTGGGTCCCGCAGGCGCTGCTGGCCAGCTCCTCTCTGCACAGGACTGCCTGGCACCACAGCCACACGTCCCACCCTGCGCTGAAATACCTCCCCACCCACCCCACCCGGTCGTGACGGTATTCAGGACCCCCAGAGGTGGGGGCGAGGGTCACGCCCCCAGAGGGAAGCAGAGTGTGTTTGGGCCCCCACCCGCGGAGGAGTCCCGCAGGCACACGCCCTGGGGAACTCTTACCTCCCAGACAGGAAAGCCACAAGGAAACACATATGGCCTAGCGGGCCTCCACAGGCAAAGAGATGTTTCAGGGAAAATGAACATGCCTTGGGAAGGCCCTGTCTACGTTTTGCACAAGGTGGAGAGCTCCTTGTGGGTTGAGGGATATTTTTTGGGAGGAAGAGCCCTGTGGGGGTGCAATGCAGACGTGGAGCTTCATCACGGTCTCCAGTGGCCCCGTTCCGCTGGCTGAACTGGGCCACATTGGCGGATGCCCGCAAATGCCGTGCTAGCCCTACACATGCCGCCTCATCGAGGACACTGGTGGCTGTTTCCAAAATCATGCCTCTGGGACTGCCAGGATCTCATGGAACATGGGTGGTTTCCAGGGCTGTCTGCTTGAAAATGGCGATTCACAGCGACTCATGGAATGGATCATGCATTGGGTCGAACATCCTTCACTACAAAGCCGGGGACACAGAGAGCCTGGGAAACACACAACCCCATGCTTGTGTGTGTGTGTGTGTGTGTGTGTGTGTGTGTGTGTGTGTGTGTGTGAGAGAGAGAGAGAGAGAGAGAGGCAGAGAGAGAGAGAAAGAGAGTGAGGGAGAGAGAGAGAGAGTAAGAGAGAGAGAGTGAGAGAGAGAGAGAGAGAGAGAGAGAGAGACGGAGTGCCTTGGAAAGCCACGCCCAAAAAGAGTGGGCGGAGAGCTTTGGAGTGGGAAATCACCCTCCAGCCAGCTTTCATTGAAAAGAACGATCCCTCAGAATCACCGACTCTTGCTTTCTCGAATGTTTCCCTATGGGAAAAGTCCACAGTGTCAAAACTGAACGAAGAAGACTTTTCCCTCTGACGCTTGGTTTCGTGTGTGTGTGTGTTTCTGGAATCGTGTGATTTTTTTTTTTTAATTGAGT
>NW_007198703.1:0-800 GCF_000164805.1 Carlito syrichta | reverse complement strand
TCCTCTCCATTCCACTCAATTTTTCTCCATTCCATTCCATTCCTCTCAATTCCTCTCCCTCCAATTCATTCCTCTCTGTTCCTTACCATTGCATTCTGCTCCATTCCATTCTTCTCCATTAAATTACATTCCACTCCATTCCATTTATTTTTCTCCATTCAATTACATTACTCTACATTCCATTTCATTCCTATCCACTCCATTCCATTCTATTCCTCTCATTCCAATTCATTCCATTCCACACAATTCCATTCCATTGTGTTTCATTACATTACATTCCTCCCTTTCGATTTCATTCCATTGCCATCAGTGCCATTCCATTCCATTTCTCTCCCTTCCATTCCATTTCTCTCCATTCCATTCCAATATATTCCTCTCAGTTGCATTCCTCTTCTTTCCTCTGTACTCCATTGCTTTCCATTCCATTTTTCTCAATTCCATTCCATTCTTTGCAGCTCAATTCTGTTCCATTCCATCCCATTCCATTCTATTACTCTACATTCCTCTTTATTTCATTCTATTCCATCCCTCTCCATTCCATTCATATCCCTTCTTGTGCATTCTCTGAGTTCATTCCATTACAAACTACTCCATTTCATTTCATTCCATTGCCTTTCTTTACATTACATTCCTCCCATTCGATTTCATTCTATTGCTGTCCGTTCCATTCCATTCCATTTTCTCCATTCCATTACATTTCATTCTAAACATCTCTAATCAATTCCTCTCCATTCCGTTTCTCTCCATTCCATTCCACTCTATTCCTCTCCATTCCATTCCACACCTCTCCATTCCATCCT
>NW_007198702.1:0-859 GCF_000164805.1 Carlito syrichta | reverse complement strand
CAATAAAATTGAGAAACAGTGTAGATCAGAAGATAAACAACAGACGTGATCTAAACCAACAGTTACAATGATAAAATCATAAGTCAAAATAAGTGAAAGAGAGAATTGCGAGAGGGAAAACAGATATACATATCAACTATCAGGTGAGAGAGAGACACAGGGCTGGGAAGAAGTGAAAAAAGACAGGTAAGAAAGATTCCCTAAAGAATACTGATAGCTACACAGAGACAGGACAAAAATATCAAGAGACAATATAAGTCAGAAGGTAAACACCAAACGTAATCTAGACCAACAGTTTCAATGATAAAATCATAAGTCAAAATAAGCGATCAGACTAGAGTCACTTCTGTGATCTCCGATTCCATCCTCTCCCTTTTGTTTTTCTTTGCAGCATAGGGGTGGGATTTTGTCTCCTGTTTCGTGCTGTTGCCTTAGGAACTGAGGTAAAGTTTGTTGATAGGTGGGCAGGGCAATGGAAGTCTCTGCCTGGAGAATAGCAAAGTAGTTTACCCAGATCTGTTTTTATCCACTTTTCTGGGTCCCCCGGCTTGGGGTCTCGCACTGAGTGCCTCAGCCTGGGTGGTCCCGGAATTCCAGAGTTCCAAAGCTCCAAAGGGCAGGCAGTGGGCGGCGAGAGTGGCTCTGGGCTCCCCACAGGGTACTTCAGCCAGGAATGGGACCGGTGTCTCTGAGGGGCAGGTGCCCAGAGCCTCCCTGTGTGACTGGTGGTGCCGGGTGCTGGGCTGGAGGCAATGCAGCCGGGGAGAGAGCTGGAGGGAGCAGGGACCCAAAACTTCCCTGCACGCTGCAATATCTGGCCTTAGGAAATGAGGTAAAGTTTGTTGCAAGGTGGGTGGGG
>NW_007198701.1:0-962 GCF_000164805.1 Carlito syrichta | reverse complement strand
GAAAGGAGATTAATGAAATGGAATGGAATGGAATGGAGTGTAATGGAATGGAATGGAAAGGGATTTAATGGAATGGAATTGAATGGAATAGAGAGTAACGGAATGGAATGGATAGTAATGGAAAGGAATGGTATGGAATGGAGAGTAACGGAATGGAATGGAATGGAGAGTAACGGAATGGAATGGTATGGAGAGTAACGGAATGCAATGGAATGGACTAGAATGGAATGGAGTGTAATGGATTGGATTGGAATGGAAAGGAATGGAATGGAGTGGAATGGATTGGAGGGTAACTGAAAGGAATGGAATGATATGGAATGGAATGAAATGCAGAGTAACGGACTGGAGTGTAATGGCATGGAATGGAATGGAGAGTAACGGAATAGAATGGAATGAAATACAATGGAATGGAAAGGAGATTAACAGAATGGACTGGAATTGAATGGAATGGTTAGTAACGGAATGGAATGGAATGGAAAGGAATGGATTGGAGATTTACGGAATGGAATGAAATGGGATGGAATATAATGGAATGAAGAATAACGGAATGGAATTGAATTTGAAAAGAGAGTAACGAATGAATTGGGATGAAATGTAACAGAAATACAATGGAGTGCAATGGAATGGAATGAATACTAAAGCAATTAAATGTAATGTAAAGGAAAGGAATGGAATGGAATGGAGTGGATAAGAATGGAGAGTAACAGAATGCAATAGAATGGAGTGGAGTGCAATGGAATGAAGAGTAACAGAATGAAATGGAATGGAGAGTAACGGAATGGAAAGAAGTGGAATGGAATGGATTGGAATGGAATGGAATGGAGTGGATAAGAATGGAGAGTAACAGAATGCAATAGAATGGAGTGGAGTGCAATGAAATGGAATGCAATGGAATGAAGAGTAACAGAATGAATGGAAATGAATGGAGAGTAATGGAATGGAATGGAATGCAATGGAGTGTC
>NW_007198700.1:0-1094 GCF_000164805.1 Carlito syrichta | reverse complement strand
ATATATATTTTAATATCAGCTTGTCAAGTACTGTGAATGAAATGGTATTGAATTTGTAGGTTAGTTTAGGAAGAACTAAAATCTTTTTGATATAGAACCTTCCTATCCACAAACAGAGAACATCTATTCTTTTGAGTCTTTAAAAAAAAATCTTTACAATTTTTTTTACAATTTTCTTGAACATCTTTGCTAGGTTTATTTTAAAGTACCTCACAGTTTTCAGTTTTGCAAATGGTATCTGCATAGTTGACTTTGCTTCTATAAATAGTATCTTTAAAAAAACTGGATGTTTATTACTTATATCTGTTTTTTAATCTCTATAACTCTATTAATTTCAGTTATTCACCAGGAGATTATTTTGGCTTTCCTATGTAAGCAGTTATATTATTTTCAAATAAAAAGTTTGGTTTTTTCCCAGTTCAATCTTAGTAACTTCAATTTTTTTTTCATGTATTACTCTGCTGGCTAGGATCTCTGGTGTAATGCTAAATGAGTGGTCACAGTTGACAGATTTGTATCATTCTTGTTTTTAACAGGAGTGCTCAATATTTCACCTTCATGAAGGGTATTTGCTGTAGATATTTTGTAGTTATCCTCTTGTAGGTTAAGTAAGCTCACTTTCATTCTGAGATTAATGAGAATTTTTGTTGTACATGTTAATTTTATTAAATACTTTTCTGAACTTATTGAATTAATCATTTTTTTCTTCTTTAATTTCTTTCTTTCTTTAATTTCTTTCTTTCTTTAATTTCTTTCTTTAATTTCTTTCTTTCTTTCTTTAATTTCTTTCTTTCTTTCTTTAATTTCTTTCTTTCTTTCAATTTCTTTCTTTCCTTTCAATTTCTTTCTTTCTTTCAATTTCTTTCTTTCTTTCAATTTCTTTCTTTCTTTCAATTTCTTTCTTTCTTTCAATTTCTTTCTTTCTTTCATTCTTTCTTCCTTTCTTCCTTCCTTCCTTCCTTCCTTCCTTCTTTCTTTCCTTCTTTCCTTCTTTCTTTCTTTCTTTTTCTTTCTTTCTTTCCTTCTTTCCTTCCTTCTTTCCTTCTCTTTCTTTCTTTCTTTCCTTCCTTCCTTCCTTCCTTCCTTCCTTCCTT
>NW_007198699.1:2491-21476 GCF_000164805.1 Carlito syrichta | reverse complement strand
TCTTTCGTCTCTATTCCATTCCATTCCTTTACATTCCATTCCATTCCATTCTTCTCCATTTCATTCCTGTCCATTCCATTCCATTCCATTACTTTACATTCCATTCCATTCGTCTCTACTCCATTCCATTCATCTCCTTCCCAATCCACCCCATTTCATTCCATTCTCCTCCATTCCATTCCTCTCCATTCCTTTCCATTTTTTTCCATTCCATTTCTCCCCAATCCATTCCATTTCATTTCACTCCATTTCTCTCCACTCCTTTCCTTTGTATTACTCTCCCTTCCATTCCGTTGCATTCCAATTCACTCCATTTCCTTCCATTCCACTCAACTCCATTCCATTGCACTCCATTCCACTACTTTCCAATTCATTCCATTCTGTTCCTCTCCATTCCATTCCATTCCTCTCCAGTCCATTACACTCCATTCGATTCCATTCCATTCCATTCCTCTACATTCTCTTATTTCCCTGTCCCTTCCAACCATTCCTCTCCATACCACTCCTCTCCAATCCATTCCACTCATTCCTTTCCATTCCATTTCATTCCATCCTCTCCATTCTATACCATTCCAAAACTCTCCATTCCATTACAATTAACTTCATTCGATTCCATTCCATTCTATTCCATAACTCTGCATTCCATTCCATTCCTCACCATTACATTCCATTCCATTCCACTTCCTTCCAATCCTATACATTCAATTCCATTACATTCCTCTCCATTCCATTACATTCCATCCGCTCCATTTCATTCAATGGTTGTCCATTTCTTTTCATTCCTTTCAATTTCATTCTTCTCCATTCCATTCCATCCATTCCTCTCCATGCCATTCCATTCCATTCCGTTCCTCTCCATGCCATTCCATTCCATTTCATTCGATTCCTCTCCATTCCATTCCTCACCATTCCATACCATTCCTTTCCATTCCATTCCATTCCATTCTTATCCTTTCCATTCCTCACCATTCCATTCCATTCCACTTCATGCCATTCCTGAGTTTCCATACAATTTTTCTCCGTTCCATTCCACTCCATTCCATTCCAATTTTCTCCTTTTTGTTCCCATCTTCTCCATTCCATTCAATTTCATTTCTTTCCATTCCATTCCATTCCATGTCATGCCATTTCTTTCCATTCCATTCCATTCCATGTCATGCCATTCCATTCCATTCCTATCCTCTACATTCAATTTCCCTCCATTCCATTCCTCTCCATTCCATTCCATTCTTTTCCATTCTTCTCCATTCCTCTCCATTCCATTCCTCTCCTTTCCTCTATGTTCCATTCCATTCCATTCCAATCCATTCCATTTCTTTCCATTCCATTCCACTCTATTCCATTCCATTCCAAGCCATTTCATTCCTCTCATTTCCTCTCGATTCCATTCTGCTCCATTCCTATACATTCCTTTCCATACTGTTAATTCGATTACATTCCTCTCCATTCCATTCCATTCCATTTCTCTCCATTCCATTCCATTCCACCCCATTCCATTCCATTCCACTCCTTTCCATACCTCTCCATTCTATTGCATTACATTTCTGTCAATTCCATTCCATTCCATTCCTCTTCCTTCCATTATTCTCCATTCATTTTCATTCGATTCCATTCCATTCCCCTCCATTCCATTCCATTCTATTTCATTACATTCATCTATTCCATTCCATTCCTCACCATTCCAAACCATTCCTTTCTATTCCTCGCCATTTTGTTCCACTCCATTAAATTCCACTCCATTCATTCCATTCCATTCCTCTCTATTCAATACTTTCCTTTCCAATCCACTCCGCCCCATTCCATTCCATTCCTCTCCATTCAATTCATTTCATTCCTCTCCATTCAACTCCATTCCATTCCTCTCCATTCTTTTCCTCTGCTGTCTATTCCATTCTATTCCTCTCCTTTCCATTCCATTTCACTCAATTCGATTCCATTCCATTCCATTCCATTCTTCTCCACTCCATTCCAATCCCCTCCATTCCATTCAACTACATTCTTCTACATTCCATTCCACTCCTCTTCATTCCATTCCTCTCCCTTCCATTCCTCTCCATTATTTTCCATTCTATTCCATTCCATAACAGTCCATTCCATTACTCTCCATTCCATTTCACTCCATGGCATTCCATTTCATTCCATTCCTTTCAATTCCATTCAATTTCCTACCTCTTCTTTACATTCAATTTCTCTATTATCAATTCCATTCCATTTCATTCCATTCATGTCCATTCCTCTCCATTCCATTCCATTCTATTCCTCTCCAGATTCCATTTCTATCCATTCCATTCCATTTCTCTGTATTCCGTTCCATTTCTTTCCATTCCACTCCATTCCATTCCCCTGCATTTCATTCCATTCCATTCTACTCCCTTCCATTCCACTCCATTTCCATCCATTCCTTTGCATTCCATTCCATTACATTCTATTCAATTCCATTCTACTCTGTTCTATTCCATTCCACTACTTTCCATTCCACTCCATTCCATTCCATTCCACTACACTCCATTCCATTCCTGTCCCTTCCATTCCATTCTTGTTCATTCCATTCCTTTCTTCTCCATTCCATTCCTCTCAATTCATTCCTCTCCATTCCATTCCCTTACTCTCCATTCCATTCAATTCTTGTCCATTCCACTCCATTCCATTCTATTTCAGTCCATTCCATTCCTCTCCATTCCACTGTATTCAATCTTTCTCCCTTCCATTCCTCCATAACCCTTTCCTTTCCATTCCTCTCCATTCCATTCCATTTCTCTCTAATCCTTCTCATTCCCTTCCATTCCATTCCAGTCTATTCCATTCCATTTCTCTCCATTCTATTCCATTCCATCCCACTCCATACAATTCCTATCCATTCCATTCCAATACATTCCTCTCCTTTCCATTCAATTCCACTCTATGCCATTTCATTGCATTCCATTTCATTCATCTCCATACCATTCCTCTCCATTCAATTCCATTCCAATACTCTCCATTACCTTCCACTTCACGTCATTCAATTCAATTCCATTCAATTCCATTCGACTGTATCCCATTCCATTCCTCTCCCTTCCATTCCATTCCATTCAATTCCATTCCATTCCCTTCCTCTCCGTTCCATTCCATTCTTCTTCTCTCCATTCCAGTCAATTCCGTCCATTCCATTCCTCTCCATTCCATTTCATTCCTCTCCTTTTCATTCCACATCATTCCATTCCTTTCCAATCCATTCCTTTCCTCTCCATTCCATCCCTTTCATTTCCAATCATTCCATTCCATTCCATTGTTCTCCATTCGATTCCATTCCATTCTATTCTTCTCCATTCCATTCCATTCCAATCATCTCCACTCCATTCCATTTCTCTCCTTTCCATTCCATTCCTCTCAATTCCACTCCATTCTCTTCCATTCTATTCCATTCTTATCCGTTCATTGCTTTCAATTCATCTGCATTCCATTCCTCTCCATTCCATTCCTTTCCATTCCTCTCTATTCCATTACATTCCTCTACATTCCTTCTCATTCCCCAAATTCAATTCCAATCAATTCCATTCAATTCCTCTCCATTCCATTCCATTCCATTTTTCTCAATTTCATTCCTGTCCATGCCATTCCATTACATTCTTTTCCATTCCATTGCATTTGACTCTATTCCATTCCATTCATCTCCATACCATTCTTCTCCATTCCAGTCCATTCTCCTCCATTCCATTCCTCTCCATTTCTTTCCATTTCATTCCATTCCATTTCTCTCCACTCCATTCCGTTTCATTCCACTCCATTTCTCCCTTATCCGTTCCATTGCATTCCTCTCCATTCCATTCTGTTTCACTCCATTTCACTCCATTCCCTTCCATTCCACTCAACTCCATTCCATTCCCCTCCATTCCATTCCATTCCCCTCCATTCCATTCCATTCCTCTCTATTCCATTCCACTCCATTCGATTCCATTCCATTCCATTCCTCTATATTCCATTCCATCCCTGTCCATTCCATTCCATTCCATTCCTCTCCATTCCATTCCTCTTCATTCCCTTTCACTCATTCTTTTCCTTTCCATTCCATTCCTCTCCATTACATACCATTCCAAAACTCTCTATTCCATTCCAAATAACTTCATTCGATTTCAGTCCATTCCATTTCTCTGCATTCCATTCCATTCCTCGCTATTCCAATCCATTCCATTCCAGTTCCCTCCAATCCTATCCATTCCATTCGATTCCATTCCTATCCGTTCCATTCCATTCCATTCCATTTCTTTCCCTTCCATCCTCTCAATTTCATTCAATTTTTGTCCATTCCATTCCATTCCTCTCCATTTTCTTCTTTTCCATTCTATTCCATTCCATTTTTCTCCATGCCATTCCATTCCAATCCATTCCACTCCATTCCTTTCCATTCCTAACCATATCTTTCCATTCTATTCCATTCTATTCCATTCCTCTCCATTTCATTGCATTCAATTCCTATTGATTCCATTTGCTGCATTTCATTCCATCCCATTCATCTCCATTCCATTCCATTCCTCTCCATTCCATTCCATACCATTCCTCTCCATTCAATTCCATTCCATTCTTCTCCATTCCATTTCTCCTCATTTCATTCCATCCCATTTCTCTCCATTACATTCCATTCCTCTCTATTAAATTCCATTGCTTTCCATTACTTTACATTCCATTCCTCTCATTCCTTTCTATACCTTGACTCTACATTCAAATCCATTCCATTCAACTTCATTCCATTCCTATCCATTCTATTCATCTGCATTCTATTCTATTCCATTCTTCTCCATTCCATTCCATTTCACTCCATTCAATTCCATTCCACTCACCTCCACTCCATTACATTTCTCCCCATTCCATCCACTCCATTCCTCTACAGTCCCTTCCTTTCCTCTTCATTCCCTTACTCTTCCTTCCATTACTATCCATTGATTTCACTTCCATTCCTTCCATTACTCTCCATTCAAGTCCACTCCATGCCATTCCATTCCATTCCTTTTCTCTCCATTCTATTCCACCCCATTCCATTCCATTCCTTACCTCTCCCTTCTATTCCATTTCACTCCATTCTATTCCAATCCATTCCATTCTATTCTATTCCATTCCTCTCCTTTCCATTCCATTCCTCTCTATTCCAAACCATTCCATTCCATTCCTTTCCATTCCTCTCCATTTCGTTCCATTCCATTCCATTCCTTTCCACTCCACTCCATTTATTCCACTCCATTCCATTCCATTCCTCTCCATTACATTCCTCTCAATTCTATTCCATTTCATTCCCTTCCATTTCTTTCCACTCCATTCCATTTCATTCTATTCCATTTCTCTCCACTCCATTCCATTGCATTCCTCTCCATTCCATTCCGTTGCATTACATTTCACTCCATTCCATTCACCTCAATTCCATTTCGCTCCATTCCATTCCATCCCATTCCATCCTCTACATTTCATGACATTCCTCTCCATTCTAATCCTTTCCATTCCATTCCATTTCTTTCCAATCCATTCTAATCCTTTCCATTCCATTCCTTTCCCTTCCATTCCATAACTCGCCTTTCCAAACCATTTGTCTCCATTCCATTCCATTCTGCTCCTTTCCATTCCTCGCCATTCCATTCTTTTCCATTCCATTCCATTCCATTCCCTTCCATTTCTTACCTTTTCATTCCATTTTTCTCCATTCCATTCCATTCCATTCCAATTTTCTCCATTTCATTCTCGTCTTCACCATTCCATTCCATTCCATTCCATTCCATTCCTTTCCTGTCAATTCTTCTCCCTCCATTCCATTCCTCTCCATTCCTCTATGTTCCATTCCATTCCAATTCTTTCCATTCCTTTCCAATCCTCTCCATTCTACTCAATTCTTTTCCATTCCATTCTTCTCAATTTTTTTCGATTCTATTTCGCTCCATTCTTATCCATTCCCTTCCATTCCATTCCATTCTTTTGATTCCATTCCTCTCCATTCCATTCCACAACATTCCATTCCATTCCATTCCTCTCCATTCCATTCCTCTCCATTCCATTCCATTCCACTCCATTCCATTCCATTTCTCTCCATTGCATTTCTGTCTATTCCATTTCATTCCTCTCGATTCCATTATTCTCCCTTCCATTCCATTCCATTCCTTTCCATTCCATTCCTCTCCATTCCATTCTATTCGATTCAATTCCACTCCATTCTATTCCATGCCTTTTTATTCTTCGCCATTCCATTCCATTCTATTCCATTCCATTTCATGCTATTCCACTCCTATCCATTCCATTACACTCCATTCCATTCAATTCCACTCCATACCATTCCATTCCTCTCCATTCCATTCCATTTCTGTCCATTCCATTCTAATCCTCTCCATTCCATTATTCTCCATCCCATTCCATTGCATTCCAATCCATTCCTCTCCATTCCACTCCTCTCCCTTAAATTCTATTTCTTTCCATTCCATTGCATTCCATATGATACCATTCCATTCCATTGCATTGCATTCCATTCCTCTCCATTCCATTCCTCTCCATTCCTTTCCATTCCATTCCTCTCCTTTACATGCCATGCCTCTCCATTCCTTTCCATTCCATTCCACTCCTCTCTGTTTCTCTCCATTCCTCTCTAATTTATTCCATTTCTTTCCATTCCATTCCATTCCTCTCCATTCCTCTCCATTCTATTCCATTCTATTCCAATCCATTTCTCTCCATTCCATTCCATTCCTCTCCATCCCAAACTTTTCCATTCCATTCCTTTCCATTCCTCAACATTTCATTCCATTCCATTCCAATCCATTCCTCTCCACTCCATACCATTCCACTCCATTCCATTCCTCTCCATTCAATTCCTTTCCATTCCAATCCACTCCATGCATTCCATTGCATTCCCCTCCGTTCCATTGCATTCCATTCCACTCCACTCCGTTCCATTCCATTCCATTCAGTTCCTCTCCTTTCTATTTCTCTCCATTCTATTCCATTCTATTCCTGTCCTTTTCATTCCATTTCACTCCATTCGATTCCATTCCATTCGCTTCCATTCCATTCCTCTCAATCCTCTCAATTTCATTCCATTGTATTTCTCTCTATTACATTTTATTCCATTCCTCTCCTTTCCATTCCATCCCTCTCCATTCCTTTCCATTCTGCTCCAATCCATTCAATTCCTTTTCATTTCTTTCCATTGCATTCCTGTTCATTTCATTCCATTCTGTTTCTCTCCACTCCATTCCATTCCTTTCCACTCCACTCCAATCCATTCCGTTCGTCTCAATTCCATTCCATTCCACTCCATTGCTTTCATTCCCTCTCTATTCCATTCCACTTCTTTCCTGTCCATTCCACTCCGTACCATTCCATTTCATTCTAGTCTATTACATTCCCTTCCTCTCCATTCCATTCCCTTCCATTCCATTCCATTCTACTCCATTCCATACCATTCCTCTCCATTCCTTTCCATTCCTTCCCATTCCTTCTCATTCCTTCCATTCCAGTCTACTGTGTTCCATTCCATTCCTCTCCATTTTATTGCTTTCCATTTCTTTCCATTCCATTCCATTCCTCCCCATTATATTCTCTTCCTTTCCTCTCCTTTCCATTCCATTCCAATCCTCTCCGTTTCATTCCATTTCACTTTATTTGATTCCATTCCATTCATTCTTTTCCTCTACATTCCATTCCATTCCTGTCCATTCCATTCCATTCCTCTTCATTCCATTTCATTCTATTCCATTCCTCTCCATTCAAATCCTATCCTTTCCATACCATTCCATTCCTCTCCTTTCCATTCCATTCCTCCCCATTCCATGCCATTGTTCTTTTTTCTATTCCATTCCATTCCGTCCATTCCATTCCTCTCCATTCCATTCCTTTCCATTCCTCTTCATTTCATTCCACACAATTCCATTCCATTTTTCTGCAATCCATCCCTTTCCATTCCTTCCATTCTATCCCTTTCCATTCTGTTCCATTGTTCTCTATTCCATTCCATTCCATTGCATTTGATTCCATTCCTCTCCATTCCACTCCACTCAATTCCATTCCATTCCTTCCCATTCCACTCCATTCCTCTCCAACCCATTCCATTCCATTCCTCTTTTTTCCATTCTTTCTACTCCATTCCCTTCCATTCCATTCCATTCTTTTCCATTTTTCTCCATTCCTCTCTATTCCTTGCCTCTCCATCTCTCTCCATTCGATTCCATTCCATTCCCTTTCATTCCATTCGTTTGCATTCCATCTTCGGCATTCCATTCCTCTCCATTCCATTCTACTCTATTCTTCTCCATTCCATTCCATTCCATTTCTCTCTGTTCCATTCCTCTCCTTTCCTTTCCATTCCTTGCCATTTCTTTGCATTCCATTCCACTCCACTCCTTTCCACGCCACTCCATTCCTTTCCATTCCTTTTCTTTCAATTCCTTTCTTTTCTATTCCTTTCTATTCCACTCCACAGAAAATGGCTAGACACTGTTGCACCCATAATAGTGGCAGTCACTGAGAAATCCATTATGGTTAAGGGTCATTCATTGTGACAGTCTTCAAAGTTCTAGTCACTCTGGTAACTGTAAAATGGATGAGCAGACATTGGGCAACCAATCATTGGAGTTCCAGTTTTTGGGTCACATGTAATAAAGGAGGGCCAGTCACTTTGACAACCATTATGGAGAAAGTTAAGATAATGGTGCACCAATTATAAAGGAGGTCCTGTCACTGGTGTGCCAATTACAGAGAAGAACCAGTCAACTGGGTCTCCATTACTGAAGGTCACACACTGTGACACCAATAATGAAGGAGGCTTAGTCTTTGGAGAACCTGTTACAAAGAGGCCAAATTACTGACACTCTCATAGTTGAGAGTCAGTCACTGGACTGGGGCACCCATTATGGAGGGGCAGAGAAACTGTGGCACTCATCACAGTGGAGGGCTTTTCACTGAGGCACCAATTTTTGAAATGGCCCAGTTACTAGGACACTTATCAAAGAAGAGAACTATGCACTGAGGAATGCATCATAGAGGATGTCCAGTCATTGGGGTACCAATTACAGAAGAGCCTAATCACTGTGACACCCTAAATGGAGGATGACTACTCACTGAGACACCTATCAAAGAGGAGGACTAGTCATTGAGGCACCCATAATATAAAAGGTTAGCCACTGGTTCACCAATCACAGAGACACAGTCACTGTGGCATACATTATGGATGAGACAGTCACTGTAACACCTTTTAAAATGAAGGATTAGTCACTAGGGCACCCATTATGGAGGAGGCCTGGTAAGGGGCACCTATAAAAGAGGTGGCTAGTCATTTGGAAAACGATTATGCAGTAGGCCAGTCAGTGGAGCACCAATCACAGAAGAGTACAAATCACTGGATCACCCATAATGGAGCATGGCTAGTCACTGGGGAAACTGGGGCACCATTATGTAGGAGGCCTCTTTATTGAGGCCTACATCACAGAGAAGTCTAGTTACTAGGGCACACATTATGGAGGATGGCTATTCACTGTGTCACCCAATTGGAGGAGAACCAATCACTGTTGACCACAAAGAAAAACTAGTCACTGGGGCACAGATCACAGAGGAGGATCAGTCATTTCAGTATTTTTTTTTGCTGAAAAGAGTGTCCCAGTGACTTTCTTTCCTCTGTGGTGGGTACTCCAGGAAAGCAAGTCACTTGGACACCCCTAACAGTGGAAGCCCATTTAATGGGGGCACCCATCACAAAGGAGGCCAATCACTGGGGTAGCCATCACAAATAAGGGCCAGTCACTGATGCACTGATCACGGAGCTGGGTCATTCAATTAGGAACTGAACACAGAGGATGGACAGTCACTTAGACTCCTACCACAGAGGGCAGTCAGTCATTGGGGGCCCAATTACAGAGGAGATGCAGTCATTGGTTGACCAAATACAGAAAAGAGCCTATCACTGAAGCAGCTATCACAGAAGAGGGTCAGTGATTGGAAGCACATATCAAAGATGTGAGCCAGTCACTGGGGGCACCCATTACAAAGTATGTATAGTCACTGGGGCACCCATTATAGAGGTGAGCCAGTATTGAGGTACCCCTCACAGAGGACTGTTAGTTACTGGGGCACCCATTAAAAAGGAGGGCCATTTACTGGAGACCTATTATGGAATATGGCAAGTCACAGGGCCAACCATCAAAGAGTGCCAGTCACTGGGGCATGCATCAGATAGGACAGTCACTGGGATACCTATCAAAATAAGGACTTGTCACTGAGGTGCCGAATATGGAGGAGGCCCAGTTAGTGAGTCACCCATCACAGAAGAGGGCTAGTCACTAGGGCACCCATTATGAAGAATGACCAGTCTCTAGGGCACATATCACCAAGGAGACACACTCATTAGAGCACTCTTAATGGTGGAGGACTTGTCAATCAGACACCCATTACATAGGAGATCCAGTAGCTAGAATACCACTCACAGAGAGAAGCTAGTTACCAGAGCATTTATCAAAGAGGAGGATCAGCCACTGTGGCAGTTTTCTCAGAAGATGACGAGTCACTGGGATACACTTTAGAGAGGGAGACCAGTCACTGGGGAGCCTAGTAGAGAAGAGCTATAGCTACTGGGGACCCATCAAAGAGGAGTGTCAGTCATTGGGACAGTCATCACAAAAGAGGGTCAGTCATTGGGGTACACAATATATACGGCAATCAATCACTGGGTCATCATAGAGGAGAGGCAGTCATGAGGGCATCAGTAACAGAGATATACCTATCACCATGGCAACTATCACAGAGATAGGTCAGTCACAGGGGCATTCCTCACTAAAGAGGACTTGTCACTGGTACACCCAACACAGAGAAGGGCAAGTCACTGTGGCACCCATAATAGAAGAGAGTCAATCACTGGCAACTCTTATGGTGGAGGGTCCATCACTGGGGCACCCATTACAGAGAAGGGCTAGTCACTGAGACTGCAATTTAGGAGGAGACACCGTTTCTGAAAAACATGTCTCAGGTGAGGACTAATCAGTATGGTACACAATCTGGAGGAGGACCAGTCACCAGGAACCAATCACCAAGGAGGTCCAGTCATTAGAGCACATATTATGGAGAAAACCCAATCACAGGGACACCCATCAAAAAGGGCCAGTCACTGGATGAATCATTATGGAAGAGGTGCATCCATCACAGAGAAAGCTAGTTATTGGTGCACCCATAAAAGAAGGTAGCTAGTCATTGGGTCACCAATCACAAAGGAAACACAGTCATGGCAGCACCCAAAATGGATGAGGCTCAGTTACTGAGACACCCATCATAAAGAAAGGTTAGTTTCTGGTGGCATATGTCATATATGAAGACCAGTCACTGGGGCACCCATCACAAAACAAGACCAGTCAATGCCATGCATATCATAGAGGAGGAACTAAATTTCTGAAACTCACAAATGCAGGCATCAAAGAGAAAAGGTAGTTATTGGGGCATCAATCATAGACAAGACCAATCACTGGGACACCCATTATAGAGGAGGACCAGTTGCGGTGGCACCTGTACAGAGGAGGCCCAGTCACCTTGGCACCAATAATGGAGTTGGGCCAGTAAATAGGGCACCATTATGGAAGAGACCCAGTCACTGGAGCAAGCATCAGAAAAGAGAAGCAGTCACAGAAACATCCATCACAGATGAGAACAAGACACTGGAACTTCCATCAAAGAAGATGACTGATCACAAGAGCATCCATTATGAATGAGGGCCATTTTCAGAAGCATGTATCAGAGAAGAGGGCCACTCACCAAATTGTCAGAGGAGGACCAGGCACTGAGGCACCCATCACAGAAGGGTGCCAGTCACTTGGGCACAACATAGAAGGGACTCATTCAGTGGGCCACTGATCACAGGAAAGGGACATTAACTGGAACAGCCATGGCAGAGTAGGCAAAATCAGTGTGGTACCTATCACAGAGGAAGATCAATCACTGTACCTTTTATTCAAAGAGGCAAACCAGTAAATGGAGACCCACATTAAAGGAGATCCACTTACTGAGGTATATATTACAGGGGAGAACCAGTGACTGGGACACCCATTAGAGAATAGAGCTTGCCACAGAGGCCCCCTTCACAGAGAAGAGATAGTCGCTAGGATACCAATAATGAAGAAGTCCCATAACAGAGGAGGGATAGACAATAGTCACCAAATTTGTAGGAAGGCCAGTCATTGGGACTCCAGAGAAGGCCCAGTCAATATAGCACATGTTCTGGAGTAGGTTCAGACATTAGGGCACCCATCATAGAGGAGGGCTAGTCAATGAGACCCCATTTTGAAGGAGGCCTAGTTACTGGGACATGCATCACAAAGGAGGGTGAGTCACTAGGCCACCCATTGTGGAGGAGAGCTATACCCATTATGAAGGAGCCCAGTCTCTGGGAAACACGTAATGGAGGAGGGGTATTCACTGGGGCCCCCATTATGTAGGAGACCTTCACTGGGACAGATATCACAGAGGAAAGTCAGACATTGGAGAACCCACCACAGTGGAGGATCAGTCACTGGGACATTTTGTACAGTGGAAGGCCAGTCAGAGGGGCACTCATCACAGTGAAGGACAAGTTACTGGGGTGCCGTTTACAAAGGAGGCTCAGTCTCTGGAGAATTTATCACAGACTAGAGTCAGTTACTGAGATATCCATCACAAAGTAGAACCATTCACTGGGACACCCTTCAGAGGGGGGTACAGTCGTTGGGACACCCAACACAGTGGAGGGTCAACTACTGGGAAACCTATAAGAGAAGTCAGTGATTGGGGCACCCATTATGAAGGATAGAAAGTCATTGCGACAGCCATCACACAGGAGTTCTAGTCAGTGAGGCAACCATTGTGGTTCAGGGCCAGTTACAAAAGCAACAATCACAGAGGAGGCCCAGTTACTGAGACATCCATAATGGAGGAGGCCCAGTCACTGGGGCACCCCTTGTAGAGGAAGCCATGTCACTTAGGCAACAATAACAAAAGTGGTCCTGTCTCTGGTTCACCCATTACAGAAGACCAGACACTGGGTCACCCATCACAGAAGAAGGTCAGTCACTTGGAAACTCATTATGGAGGAGGTTCAGACTGAGACATTTTCCACAGACGAGGTTCAGCCGCTGAGGCACCCATTATGGGGGAGTTCCAGAAACTGGGGCAAATATCAGGGGAGAACTAGCCACTGGGGCACCCATTTTGGGGGAAACTCAGTTACTAGAGAACTCATCACAGAGAAAAACAAGTCACTGGACAGCCATTATATATGAAAGCCAATCGCTGAGGTAATAATCACAGAAGGTAGCCAGTCACTGTGGCATCCAAAATGAAGGCTACCCAATCACTAAGATACCCATAACAAAGTAGGACTTGCCATGGGTTCATCCATTATATATGACGGTAAGTCAGTGGACACCAATCGCAGAGGAGACATGGTCACTGGGGCACTTATCATAGAGGGGAGCCAGTCACTGGGGCACCCATCACAGAGGAAGGACAGGTACTGTGGTACATATTAAAAAGAGGGCCAGCCACTAGGCCATCATTCTCAGTGGAGAGCCAGTCACTGGAACAATCATCACATAGGTGAGCAAGGACCTAGGGCATCTATATCAGAAGAGAGTCTTTCACTGGATATGGTATCAGAAAAGTGTCAGTCACTGAGGCACCCTTCAAAGAGGAGGGCCTATCATTGGGTGTCATTTGGGCACTCAACACAGAGGTCTAGTAACTGTGGGACTCATGAAAAAGGGGATGTAAGGAGAGTAGGGACAAGATGGAGACAGGACAAGTCACACTGTAAACGTCTCCACAAAAGTTGGTAGCTGCAGCTAGTTCCACATGCCACAACCACTTCCGCAAAATTTGACTGCTGCAGCTAGTCCTATGCAATGTGCTCCTGTCACCATCATCACCACCTCACAAAAAGTGACTGTTGCAGCCGATCCCACCCACTGTGCCACCTTAGTGGCCCTTGACTACTGGATTTGTGGAATTCCTGGCTACCTCCCCTGCCATAAGTTGTCCCAAAGTGTCAGGACCAGAGATCAGCTGGAACCCAGATTTCTATCAGTGGAGAGAGAGGATCAAGAAGGGACAGGGAGGAGGCCCATGCCCAGTAAAGAAGTGCCCACTGCAGCCATTTTCTATGTCCCAGGACCAGGCACAGACCTGCATCACCCTGCCTAGCTCAATACAATTCTACCCAGTCTACAACTTGGGACTCAAGATAATTGCATCAAACGGGGAGAGACAGAAGTCCCTCACCCATACTAGATCAGACACAGACAAGTCTGATCTGAGTGACAGACTTGATAGGCTGCAAGCTGACTGTGTCCAGATCTAATTCTTCACAGCAGGCCTGGGAAATCTGAATCTAGCTGTGAGCAACCCTACCAACCTGTGATGTGAGCTAGAGAGAAGAGGTGAAAGGACATTAGGCTCACAGGAACAATCTCAGAGCAAGCTTGATTCATTGTTTTGACTTTTTAATTTTTATTCTTTGTCTGTTTTGCTCATTTTTGTGTGTTTTACGATTTACTTTTTCTTATTCTCTTTTTTCTCTCTTCTCTTTATTTTTGATGTTTTCATAATTGTCTTATTCTGTTATTTTACTCATTTCTTCCTTTTTTCTTTAGAACTCCTGTTTGTGTAGGGAAATTATATATCAATAGAGAGGTTGGTTGGTGTGTGTGCTTGTATAATTGTATGTTTTAGCCTTTTAAAACTCTTCTCTCTCTTTGTGTCTCTTTTCATTTGTTAATTTGTACATTTGTTAGTTACCCCTTTACTCTTCTCCACCTTCTTCATTCCCCGTCCTTCCCTGTTCCATTCTTTTCCTTTTTCTTATCTCATTTACATTTTAAGCAGCAAACTAACATCCCACAGCAAGGAGAGTTTGCAAGGCAGTGGGAAGGGTGTTCCAGGTTACCCATACCTCTGTCAGTTGATACTGGGATTGACAGATAGATCTGGAATCAAAGCTTGCCCTCAATTAAATTTCAAAAGGGCAACAAAGTATAGTCCACAACCGCAGTCCAGCCTCAGAATCAAACAAAGCCAGAGGATTCACATGAGGAAGAATTGGAGATTGAGAAAACAAAAGTAAAAGCAATCCCGCCATCACTGAACAAATAATTAAAGAAGAGGGGAAAAAGTGGGAAGGAAATTATACACAAATGAATAAAAACCAAAAGAATACAGGTCTCAGACCCCTGGGAAGTCATACACTGAGAAAATAGACTTTGGAATGCAAACAATAAAGAGCCCTCAGAATGGCGGGTCACATACAACAAATCCAGACATCAAGACATTAATTGAGAGAATACAAAGAATTGAAGAAAGACAAGAGGAAAATAGGAAAGAGTTGATGACTGAGATAACAGCAGTAAAGAATACAGTGATTGAAATGAATAACAAACTAATAAGCATAAAAAGCAGAATTAGCCAAGCAGAAGAAAGAATCTCAGAGCTTGGGGACCAAAATATAAAACTAACCCAAACTGTCAAAAAGATAGAAAAGAGGCTTTAAAAGACAGAACAAAACCTTCAAGAGGATGAGCGATTATTTCAAGAGGCTGAACCTAAGAGTAAATTGACTTCCTGAGGCAGAGAGAGAGACAGAGGCCACACAGAACAAACAATCCATAAAATCATTCATGAAAACTTCCCTCATATCATCAGTGATGCGAAAATTCAAACACATGAGATCCAGAGAAACCCTGCAAGACAAAAAATGAGAAGAACATCTCCAAGGCCAATAATAATTTGCCTTAACAAAGTAGGTATAAAAGAAAAAATCCTAAAGGCAGCAAGAGAAAAAAGTCAGACTACCTACCATGGAAGATCAATTAAAATAGCAGCAGATTTATCTACAAGAAACAATTCAGGCTAGGAGAACATGGAACCCAATCTTCTCTTGTTCCCAAAAATACACAATTTCAACCAAGAATAACCTACCCAGCTAAGCAAAGCATTGACAGTGAGGGAGAAGTAAAATCTTTCCCGACATTCTATCCCTAAGATCTTATACTGCCTCTATGCCAGTTCTACTAGAAACACCTAAGAATCTATTAAACACAGAAGAAAAGGAAAAAAGAACAAAGTTCTTCACAAGAGTACAGAAAAAAAGATTGAAAACACATAAACCAATTCAAAAAATCAAAAGAAAGACAATAAACAGGAACAACAGCAACACTTTAAGACCTCATGACAGGTATAAACTCTCACATTTCAATAATTAGCCTGAATGTGAATGGACTAAATGCACTGCCAAAAAGACATAGAATGGCAAAATGGATAAAATATCATGAGGCAACAATATATTGTCTCCAAAAGACACATCTCACCAGAAAGGACACTCATAGACTCAAAAAAAGAGGATGGGAAGCAAATTTTCAGGTGAACGGAACACAAAAGAAATCTGGAATTATGATCTTATAATCAAAGTACACTTTAAGCTATCAAAAACTTTTAAAAATGGCCTCACGCTTTGGGCTGTCCTTTTATTTCCCATTTCTGCTCTTGGAAATGTTTTTATGATTTTGGGAACTGGGATGAAGATCAATCTTCTGTAACTTCTTCCTGCTGAGGTAGACCATAAAGACTTTCCCTACATATTTATTTCCAAGGGCAGACATAGGAAACAGTGGGACCTTAACCAAACATTATTTGGATTCAATAAAATACCAAGCAAGATCACAAGCAAAAATTATTAGGCAAACAATGATGAAAAAGGTCAATCTTCCAGAAACAATGCTGGAATAGTTAAAGCAATTCCATCTGAAACCTTTGATTTATTAATGCAAGTTGAAACATTCTTTATAAATTATCTATAGTGTACTTTAATAAGGAAATACAGTCTATTTGTTTTTTTAAATAGCAAGTTATTTTGAGATAGAAAAAATGTATCATATAAACATATGATATGCTGTCTATAAGTAATTTTATTAGTTTTTGTAAGTTAGTATGGCAGTGGCTGCTAGAGTCTGAAAGCAAAATGGCCATATTTTTGTTGTATTGTCCAATTGCTTAGATGTATATGTTACTGCTTTTATATCTGAATCGTACTTTTGTCCTTGGACTGAACAGTACTTTTGTCCTAGCAGCCCCAAGGCTATTTCTTTCCCCTCTTATGTGTAAAGGGTAAAATTCTTTTGGATAAAGATATATTATTTCAACATGGATGGCCAGGACCAAAAGTCTGGCACCTGTGTTAAATTAAAAATTGATCTGAGTTCCAACACCCTGATTTACTTGGGGGTATGTTGGGGTGATGGTTAGCCAGTGCCAGGAAGTTTAACAAGTTTGCATGCCTCCATAGGTGGCCATTATTTGTGAGTCAAGTGTTTCTTCTCTCTTCAGAAGAAGGTGCACCTGTTTCCTAATGGCTTATTGACCTGTATACTGGACAAGGCACAGGAGTTTAGCCATCTTTGGGACAACTATGTTTCTAGTACCCCCACAGGCTGTACCCATGATCAATGGACACCAACCCCTTAGCAGGTTTGCTTTTACCAGGTTTTTGATGGGTACTTGGAATTTTGGTCGCTAATTGTGACTGCCAACTGGGGTGTCTTTTTGGACCTCTGGCTCTGCTGCCCTCTATGCTGACACTTTTTGTTTTGGTTAAAAAACGTAAAAGCTCATTTTTATTAGGTTATATATATGAGACTTTTAACCATCTCTTATTTTTGTCACAGTCTGATGCAAAGCTCTTTAGTGTGAACAGACCACTTGGATGTGTAATGGTCTGTCACTACTTATTCCTAATTATGAATGGGCAAAGATGTTAAGAAACTTTAAAAATCAATAAATTTTAGTTTCAGTTACAAGGCACAAATTGTGCACACGTTACAACTAGAACTACAATGCAGCAACTTAGTGAGAGTGATCAGCTTTCATTTTTACTGTTTCACATAGAGTACAGAGTACCTTATCTATGTGACAGATGTATTGGATGTAGGCCAGTTTTTTATTAACCTTATCATGTTATGGAAGGGGTTTAGCATTTAAAGTTTTACCTGTTTATCTGACCGTGCTAATTAGGCACAACAGATGATTTATATTTTTATTTTTAAAATACAACTTTAGCAAGCCTGATATAATAAACAGTGGTGTCATTTAGCACACATGGTAAAGTTAGAAATCAAATTTATTAGAACACTTGCAATTTTGGGTGGAAAAACAAATTTAAATTACAATTAACTGTTAGCAATTACAAATGGCTGTTAGCAGATTTGAACTGTCTTTTAAGTCATAACAGCAGTTAGAACAGGACAAATTATAGCTGGCATGATTATATACAAAGATTTTTTTCTTCATAATTCCCCCTTCGTAATTCTTACCTTGATTTTTACACACAATCGATGATGACATGATTGGACTCTGTTGTCTCTGTATTTTTTCTATATTTTATCCCTTTTTAAATTGAAAGTAACTCAGACACTTAATGAACCTTTAAAATAATTTGAGACTCTTTAAATCACATGAATAGTTTACCCATAAGCATTGTTTCATTCTTTTTTTATGTATCTATAGAAACTCAGTTATTTTTGAAAAATATTTCATGACCAATCAGTTTTTAGCATTTTATGGGTAATTCAGAAGTTTTAACGGTTTTGAATCAACAATTTTAAATTAGTCATAATTATAACAAAATCATTTATGTAAATAGAGATTATCCTTGTCTTGGCTAGGCTTGTAATTTTATAATGTTTGATGGCATGTATGTTGACAGTTTTAAAGACTTTTTAAATTTTATTTACTATTTCGGAGAGAGGCGGCAAGATGGCGACCGGGCAACCCGGTGTCTGAAGCCCTCTGCAAGGGAGATCTGCAGTGGGTCTCTGACTCTCGCCCCCGGGAGGCTGGGGACCCCAGCATTGCAGCCTGCTCCTCAGACAGAGCTCGGCCATCGCTATCACTGGAACATCACAAGGACTGGACAGTTTTACTGCATTGCACTCTCCCGCCGCTGCCGCAGCCCCTCCCCCACCAGCGCTCCCGCCGCCGCGCC
>NW_007198699.1:0-1626 GCF_000164805.1 Carlito syrichta | reverse complement strand
CAGCTATGATGGTGTTAGAGTTTGATATCTTTTTTGAGTTTATGTAGAAACTGCTTTATGAAAAGTTGGCGCATAACAGAATTAAAGAAAGACGGTGACGTGGAGGGAAGGAAAAAGTAAGGAGGGGGAAAAACCGCACAAATGAAGAAAAACCAAAAGAAGAATATAGGTCTTACACAGACCCCTGGGAGATCAGACAATGAGAAAACAGATTCTGGAACACAGACAATGAAGAGTCCCCAGAATGACTGGCTACATGCAACAAACCCAGACATCAAGACATTAATGGAGAGAATTAAAAAAATTGAGGAGAGACAAGAGGAAAATAGGAAGGAGTTGTTGTCAGAAATGACAGCAGTAAAGAATACTGTGATGGAAATGAACAACAGACTAATAAGCATGGAAAGCAGAATCAGCCAAGCCGAAGAAAGAATCTCAGAGCTTGAAGACCAAAACACAGAACTAACCCAAACTGTCAAAAGCATAGAAAAGAAGCTCAAAAAGACAGAACAAAACCTGCAAGAGATGAATGATCACTTCAAGAGACCAAACCTAAGAATAATTGGGCTTCCTGAGGCAGAAAGAGAAACCGAAGCCACACTGGAACAAACATTTCATGAAATCATTCAAGAAAACTTCCCTCATCTCATTAAGGATGAAAAAATTCAAACACAAGAGATTCAGAGAACCCCTGCAAGACAACAAACGAGAAGACCAACTCCCAGACACATAATAATTCGCCTAAACAAAGTAACTATGAAAGGAAAAATCCTAAAGGCAGCAAGAGAAAAAGGCCAGACTACCTACCAGGGAAAATCAATTAGAATAGCAGCAGATTTATCAACAGAAACCCTTCAGGCCAGGAGAGCCTGGAGCCCTATCTTCAAAGTTCTAAAAGAGAAACAATTTCAACCAAGAATAACCTACCCAGGCCAAACTAAGCTTCATTAGTGAGGGAAAATTGAAATCTTTTCCAGACATCCAATCCCTAAGAACCTACGCTACCACCAGACCACCTCTACAAGAAACACTTAAGAAAGTACTGAACACAGAAGAAAAAGAAAAAATGACAACAGCATTCTTCACAAGAGTACAGGCAAAAGATTAAAAACACACATGAACCAACTCCAAAACCCAAAGAAAGACAACAAATAAACAGGATCAACTCTGTAAGAAGTTTATGACAGGGATCAACTCTTGCATTTCAATTATTAGCCTAAATATGAACGGACTAAATGCACCACTGAAAAGACATAGAATGGCAAAATGGATAAAATATCATCAGGGAACAATCTATTGCCTTCAAGAGACTCACCTCACTAGAAAGGACACCCACAGACTCAAAGTAAGAGGATGGAAAACAAACTTTCAGGCAAACGGAATACAAAAGAAAGGAGGAGTAGCGACCTTAATTTCAGACAAAATACCCTTCAAGCTATTAAAAATCAAAAAAGATACTGAAGGCCACTACATAATGATAAAAGAATCCATCAACAAGAAATATCTATCCTAAACATATATGCACCCAACATAGGTGCGCCAACTTTCATAAAGCAACTTCTAGGAAAACTGGAGAAAGATATTGGCTCTAACACTATCATAACTGGGGACTTCAATACCCCACTC
>NW_007198698.1:0-850 GCF_000164805.1 Carlito syrichta | reverse complement strand
AAGCAGAAACCCAAGGATTGAAACCTCCATAGGAGCCAGCACTAAGGAAGGAAAACCTGAACTCTGATGAACTGTTGAAGGCACAACATGGAAAACTTGAGAGGGAAAATCCCTGGAGACCAGTCATGGGGTCCCACATTTTTGACAGTTTGAGATTCCGGAGCTGCACCAGTGTCTCATGGCAAAAAAAAACAGAAAAATCTCCCCATGCTTTCAGCAGGGAATTTTTTAATTGAAATATGCCAGAGTACACTGTTCTCTTTAACAAGACCTGCTGGAAGGACTCATTGTTTAACTGAAGCTTCATGTGCTGAGGTTGTATCCTATCCCAACTGACCTGGAGAAACAAAATTCCTACCATGAGCCCCTTCTTTTTTTTTATATATATTTTTTTGAGCTGGAGTCTCACTCTGTTGCCCAGACTGGAGTGTAGTGGCACATTCCTGGCCCTCGCAGCCTTGACCTGCTGGGCTCCAGTGATCCTTCCGCCTCAGCCTTCCAAGTAACTGGAACTACAGGTGGGCACTACTGTGCCCAGCTAGTTTTTGATTTATTGTAGAGATGAGGTCTCACCAAGTTGCCCAGGAGAGTCTCAAACCCATGGGCTCAGGCAATGCACTCACCTCAGCCTCCCAAAGCGTGGGATTACAGGCTGAGTCACCGAGCCCGGCTTAGCCCCTTCTAGTCTTTGACTTGTGGAACAGAAACATACACATCGAGCCCACTTTCAACACTGTGCCACCTGAGGGGTTTGACTGAGGAATACTCATGAAGTTCATGGTCCAGAGGCACAGGCTCACTAAAATACTGAGCACTCCTGGGACTACTGAATGCTTTCGCTCCCCACCAC
>NW_007198697.1:0-338 GCF_000164805.1 Carlito syrichta | reverse complement strand
TTTTAATGGGGACTGGTCCCAAGTTTGCTGATACTAAGATTCTGATTTGTCCTGTATAATCATTATCTACAACTCCGGGGACTACGGTTAGGCCAGCGAGGGAAGCACTCCCTCTCCCAAGGACAAGTCCAAAGGTATCAGGGGGCATGGGGCCATAAACGGTTGTGGGGAGCATTTGTACACCGTGCTCAGGAATTAGTACTGTGTTGGTGGCGGAACAGAGGTCCAATCCTGCACTTTCAGGGGTGGCTCGTTGGAGAGAGCTAATTCCTGGGCGGAGAGAGCCTGTTTCGGAGGGACGAACCGTATAGCCCCTAGGTTCTGTCCCGGGGATGGGG
>NW_007198696.1:0-393 GCF_000164805.1 Carlito syrichta | reverse complement strand
CTTCCATGCGCTCAATTACTTTAACATGGCACAAAGTACCTCAATTCTGCTTTCTTTTGACCAAACCCAAGATTACTGTAAATGAAACCCTGAAATTTATGGGGGGTGCCCAAAAGTCTCTTGCATGATCCACTCCATAAGGATAGAAAGGGTTGAAGGTGATAAAGATGTTTTTCTTCTCACTTCACAAGGCGGAGACCACTTCTACTTCAACATCAAACATCCCTGGGATAACATGTGGGAAAAGGGGGTGGTAGGCGAGGTCTACAACGGAATCGACGACTCCACCCCAGTAGGAACCATCGAAATTTACCGCACCTATGTCCGAATTCAGCAAGTATCCCAAACTTAGCCCCTGTAATAACAAAACAAGAGGCAATATTACAAACCTCC
>NW_007198695.1:0-834 GCF_000164805.1 Carlito syrichta | reverse complement strand
TATCAAGAGTAGATAGATACATTGAGATAATTTTAAGCATGCAATGAAGCAAAAGTGGTTTCTAAATAGAATAGCTTGGGAAATTATTATAGGGAACCAAATAAATTGTAGCTCAATAAAGATTTCATTAGTGTACAAATCACCATACACTACATATCCCTCCCATTCAAGTCAACTACATTTCCTCTTACAAAATGCTTTAGCCAGATCACTGTTGTTGCTCATCCTGGTAAAATAGAAGTTTTTTTGTTTAATTGTAAAATGTAATTATTGTTTTCATTAGAATATTGTAAATAATTTGAGAGACAAATTTACAATCCCAGGAAAGTTAACTATAGAAGTGGTTTTTAAAAAAATGTATACAATAGTAATGTGTCATTTAAAATTATTTTTAAACGTATACATAATTAGCCGGGCTCAGTGGCTCAGTCTGTAATCCCATGCTTTGGGAGGCTGAGGTGAGTGGACTGCCTGAGCCCGTGGGTTCGAGACCCGCCTGAGCAACTTGGCGAGACCTCATCTCTACAATAAATCAAAAATCAGCCGGGCATGGTAGCGTGTGCCTGTAATTCCAGCTACTTGGAGGGCTGAGAAAGGATCGCTGAAAGGATCGCTGGAGCCCAGCAGGTGGAGGCTGCAGTGCCCAGAAGCGGCCACTGCACTGCAGACTGGGCGACCGAGTGAGACTTCAACTAAAAAAAAAAAGTATACATAATATTGAAAAATAACTTTGTTACTTACAAATACAGACAAAGAGAGTTCACCATTAATTTAGCCATGTTTTATTCAATAGGAATCAAAATGTTTAGCTAATTCTGTCTATAAGAGTGTCAG
>NW_007198694.1:0-962 GCF_000164805.1 Carlito syrichta | reverse complement strand
GTAAAGTTCTCTAATTGTACAGCATGCTAAATCACAAAATAAGCATTTATTTCTTATAAATGAGCTGTTTTCTTAATAGTAATTCTACAGACATAAGACTAATAAGCTTTGCACAAACTGAGATGTATGTTAAACGTTTTTCGAATTAGCAAGAATAGATGGAAGGAAAGGTGCTATTTTAAGAGTATTAAAATCCACAAAAAGAAAGAAATAGATAAATATGAGGTAGTCCACCAATTATACAGATAAGAAAACAAATTTGCCTATGTTAAAAAATCCATTAGCTTGACAAAGAAAACTGGGCTTTCAGACATTTACTGCAGTGTTGCTTTATAATAAATTCTTCTTTTTGTTCTGTTTAAAATTTCATGTTTACTGAATTTTAAGAATTTAAAGGTGAATATTTTATGCACATATTAAGAGAGAATTATCTGGTAGTTATGGTCAACCAAGTTTCAGAATCTTCTGGAGCCCAGCTGTTATTTTCTTGGCTGCAATTTGGGGACAACTATTTCCTTTCAACTGTGCTTTTGCTTTGAAGTGCATTCCTCATAAGCTGTTTTGAAACAAGACACTTCTATGCATTTGTCCAGCTCAGAGCATGTATGTATGTATCTGACCTAGGAAGTCCAAGGCTGAGCAAGTGGTCCAGGTCCTGGGTCCTGGAGTGGGCTTCATTGGTTTGAATCTCAGGTCTGCTGCAATCAGAACTGTGATCACAGGCAAGTCAGCTGATTTCTCTGTGTCCCAGTTTCCTTTTCTTAAAAACGAGGATAATGGATAGTGCCACACAACTCATAGACCTGTTGTGAAAGCAGAGGACAGCATCTGAATAATAATCATCAGTAAAGAGTAACTATGTTTATACTGGTAACAGGGATTAGAGGAATCGGCTTGACCCAACATTAAGCAAACATGGTAGAGACTGACAACCAAATTTAGTCAAACAGCTTACAGAATAC
>NW_007198693.1:0-325 GCF_000164805.1 Carlito syrichta | reverse complement strand
TATTTCCTTTGGAATCTTACAAGGTTGTACTCAACAAAATCAGATTTTTCAAAGAACAAACGGTTTTCAAGAACTGCAGGGTTGTAAACCATCAACTTCAGAAGAGGGGTTTTAGGCCGGGCTCGGTGGCTCAGCCTGTAATCCTATGCCTTGGGAGGCCGAGGTGAGTGGATTGCCTGAGCCTGTGGGTTCGAGACCCACCTGGGCAACTTGGCAAGACCTCATCTCAACAGTAAATAAAAAATTAGCCAGGTGTGGTAGTGCGTACCTATAGTTCCAGTTACTTGGAAGGTTCAGGCGGAAGGACCACCAGAGCCCAGCAGGT
>NW_007198692.1:0-841 GCF_000164805.1 Carlito syrichta | reverse complement strand
GGTGCCCGGGCTGAGACAATGCAGCTGGGAGGGATCTGGAGGGGGCTGGGACCGGAGACTTCCACACGCGAGTAGAACGGCAGCAGTGGGCGGGGGCGCAATATCTGGCCTTGCGTGGGACTGAAGTTCCCGGGCCTGCCCCCAGCGCGGTTGGTGGTGGGCTGGGGGATGGGGGTAGCGAAGTGATAGCCTTTTTGGGAACTCACGTTCAGAGAATCTCACAAGTTCACCTATGCCGTCGCCATCTTGCCCCGTCTCTCGAGTTCCATCTTTTTCAATCGCCTGGAATACCCTTAGTAAGATTGATATCAGCTCCTCCTTAAATGTCTTGTAGAATTCTGCTGGAAAGCCATCTGGACCAGGGCTTTTTTTTTGTAGGAAGTTTTCTTATTACGTAGTTGATTTCCTTGATTGTTATTGGTCTATTTAGGCTCTCAATTTCTTCTTGCTCCAACCTAGGTAGGTTGTGTGATGTCAGAAAGTCCTCCATTTCCTTAAGGTTTTCAAGTTTGTTTCCATACAAGTGTATGTAGTAGTCTCTAATGATCTTTTGTATTTCTTCAGGGTCAGATGTGACTTCATCTTTTGTGTTTCTGATTGTGCTTATTTGGTTTTTTTCTCATTTTTTCTTGGTCAGTCTAGCTAGGGGACCATTGATCTTGTTTATCCTTTTGAAAAACCAGCTTTTTGTTTCATTGATTTTTGGTATTATCTTTTTGTCTTCTATATCCTGGATTTGGGTTTTTTTTGGTGATCTGGACTCTTCTGCTGAAATTAGGGTTTTTGTGGTCTTGCTTTTCCAGCTTCTTTAGGTGGCTTGTTAGGTTGTGAATCTCTGTTC
>NW_007198691.1:0-731 GCF_000164805.1 Carlito syrichta | reverse complement strand
GCCCAGCAGGTCGAGGCTGCGGTGGCCGGGAGCAGCTACTGCACTCCAGTCTGGGCGACCAAGTGAGACTCCAACTCAAAAAAAAAACAAAACAAAACATAGTGGACATAGCTCAAAGAACACATGGCCTAGCCAGTGCTTAAGAAAACAATGGGCAAGATGGCGACCTGGCAACCGGGTGTCTGAAGCCCTCTGCAAGGGAGATCTGCAGTGGGTCTCTGACTCTCGCCCCCGGGAGGCTGGGGACCCCAGCATTGCAGCCTACTCCTCAAACAGAGCTCGGCCATCGCTATCACTGGAACATCGCAAGGACTGGACATTTTTACTGCATCGTCCTCTCCCGCTGCTGCCGCAGCCCCTCCCCCCACCAGCGCTCCCGCCGCCGCCGCCGCCGTCGCCGCCGCCGCCGCGCCCGCCGCGGCCTCTGGCACGGGTAGCTCATCACAACCCGGCCAGAGGAGATCCACATCAAACCGCTTCAGGGAAGATCTGCTGGGATCGCTGCCACCGCTCCTGCGACGGAGACTGTCCTGCCCACCCGGCGCGGGGCTCCTGTTGCCTGCTCGGAGGCAGGCAGCCATCTTGTTCCTGTCCGGCCCCACCCCCTCTGGGGCGAGCAGATGAGATAGCACCACCTGCTGGCGATTCAAGGTAACAACACCGAAACGGGAGAGACAAGCTTCATAAAGACATAGACTAAACTTCTGAACCGAGGTTATTCTGAACTGTCC
>NW_007198690.1:0-765 GCF_000164805.1 Carlito syrichta | reverse complement strand
ATTAGGATCATGACTCCTCCTTTCTTTTGTGTTCCATTCACCTGAAAATTTGTTTCCCACCCTCTTATTTTGAGTCTGTGTGTGTCCTTTCTAGTGAGATGGGTCTCTTGAAGGCAGTATATTGTTGCCTGGTGGTATTTTATCCATTTTGCCATTCTATGTCTTTTAGTGGTGCATTTAGTCCATTCACATTCAGGCTAATTATTGAAATGTGAGAGTTTGTCCCTATCATAGAGTTCATATAGAGTTTTTGTTCTTCCACTTGGTTTTTTGTCTTTCTTTTGGTTTTGGGTTTGGTTCATGTGCATTTTACTCTTTTTCCTGTACTCTTGTGAAGAATGTTGCTCTTTTTTTCTTTTCTTCTTTGTTTAGTACTTTCTTAAGTGTTTCATGTAGAGGTGGTCTTGTGGCAGCGTAAATTCTTAGGGATTGGATATTTGGGGAAGATTTTAATTCTCCCTTGCTGATGAAGCTTAACTTGGCTGGGTAGGGTATGCTTAGTTGAATTTTTTTTTTTAGGACATTGAAGATAGGGTTCCAAGCTGTCCTAACCTGCAGAGTTTCTGTAGATAATTCTGCTGCTATTCTAATTGGTCTTCCATGGTAGGTGATCTGGCCTTTTCCTCCTGCTGCCTTGAGGATTTTTTCTTTTATACCTACTTTGTTTAGGCAAATTATTATGTGTCTAGGAGTTGGTCTTCTCATTTGTTGTCTTGCATGGGTTTTCTGAATCTCTTGTGTTTGAATTTTTTGCATCACTGATTA
>NW_007198689.1:0-351 GCF_000164805.1 Carlito syrichta | reverse complement strand
ATTCCTTTTTTTACTCGCCATTCCATTCCATTCCATTCCATTCTCTTACTCTCCATTCCTTTCCTTTCCATTCCACTTAATTCCACTACTGTCCATTCCATTCAGTGTTTTCCATTCCATTCCATTACTCTCCATTCCATTCCATTCCATTCCATTTCAATCTGTTAATCTTAATTCCATTCCATTCCCTTACTCTCCATTCCATTCCATTCCATTACACTTCATTCCATTCCTTTGCACTTCATTGCTTTCCATTCCATTGCATTACTCTCCATTCCATTCCATTCCATCCTGTTTCATTACTCTCCATTCCATTCCATTCCATCCTATTTCATTACTCTGCATTCCATT
>NW_007198688.1:0-574 GCF_000164805.1 Carlito syrichta | reverse complement strand
CTAACCACATTTTATTTCAGGGAGTAAACCTACAGCCCCACCGCATGGACAGATTCCAAGGCAGTGGGAAGTGGGTTTCAGATTATCCATACACCTGTCAGCGATACCAGGACCTGCAGATAGATTTTGAATCACAGCTCCCCCCTTAAGTAAACCTCAAAACTGCAAAAAAAGGACCACCCCCAACCTACAGTGCAACTCCAGAATTGAAAAAAGTAAGAGGGCATACATTAAGAATAGGAGATTGAACAAACAGAAGTAAAACCAATCCCTCTACCCCTGAATAACAGAATTAAAGAAGACAGTGACGGGGAGGGAAGGAAAAAGTAGGGAGGGGGAAAAATCCACACAAATTAAGAAAAACCAAAAGAAGAATATAGGTCTCACACAGACCCCAGGGAGATCAGACACTGAGAAAACAGATTCTGGAACACAAACAATGAAGAGCCCCCAGAATGACTGGTCACATGCAACAAACCCAGACATCAAGACATTAATAGAGAGAATTAAAAAATTGAGGACAAGAGGAAAGTAAGAAGGAGCTGATGTCAGAAATAACAGCAGTGAAGAATAG
>NW_007198687.1:0-920 GCF_000164805.1 Carlito syrichta | reverse complement strand
TGCTTGCAAGACTAGGCTACTAAATATGGTTCCAGCCGGGCTCGGTGGCTCAGCCTGTAATCCCGCGCCTTTGGGAGGCTGAGGTGAGTGGATTGCATGAGCCCGCAGGTTCAAGACCCGCCTGGGCAGCGAGACCTCATCTCTACAATAAATCAAAAAATCTGCCGGGCGTGGTAGCGCATACCTGTAATTCCGGCTCTCGAAAGGCTGAGGCGGAAGGATCAACAGAGCCCAGAGGTCGAGGCTGCGGTGGCCGGGAGTGGCCACTGCACTCCAGTCTGGGTGACAGAGTGAGACTCCAACTAAAAAAAAAAAAAAATATGGTTCCACACAAACATTTCATCTGTTGAAAGTACTCCAGAAAAATTACTTAAATTCAGTGCAAAATCCAGATGTACTCTCTTTTAACAGATCCATATAAGCATTTTTTTCTTCCTTAAATGGAAAATTTTAATCTTCCTTTGTTATGATTACCAGTAAGCACTGTTGTTTTATGTTTAGGGGCAATAGTACACGAAAGATAAGTTTCTTAAATTTTAGAAATATAGTCAATGGTAAGATGTTTGCAATATGAAACCTATATGGAGACTGAGCTCCACTGAGGGAATAGCAATCATGTCTATCGATTTATAGTAGCAGATCTATGTTAGTATAGTCTGGGGAATACCCTTATTTAGTGAGTAAAATCGTCCACACAGACTAATTTCTTATTTCTTTTTCTTGTTATTTCTTTTCCTATTTGTTAACTTTTTAAAAATACTGTGGCCTGAATTTTTATGATTTGATATGTATAAGAAAAATGTGACTGTGATCCAACTATACTACATATATTCTTGTTTTACCCCCCAAATTAAGCATACAGTGATGCAGCAAACAGATGTGATATTTCTAGAGAAATCAGACTCTGAGATTACAGCCTA
>NW_007198686.1:0-525 GCF_000164805.1 Carlito syrichta | reverse complement strand
CATTGACATGACCCCATGGAATGGCATTTTACCCATGTGGTCTTCTTTCCAAAACCCATTGCCCCAGGCTAATTGTGAGAAAAAACATCAGGCAAATCCCAGCTGACTAGGACTTCAAAACTGTCAAGGTCATCAACGACAAGGCAAGTCTGAGAAAATGTCATGGCCAAGAGGAGCCTGGGGAGACACGATGGTTAGATGCATGTGGCATCCTGGAAAAGTAAGAGGACACTGGGGAAAAGCTGTGAAAATCTGAGTAAAGTATGGACTTTAGTTAATGATAGTGTATCAATATCAGTTTGTTATTTGTAATGAAAGTGTCATACTAGGATGTTAACTTTGGGGACAGCTAGGTGTGGGTTTTATGTGAACTGCTTGTACTATCTTCCCAATTTTTCTGTAAGTCTGAAACTGTTAGAAAATAAAAAGATTTATTTTACTGTTTTATTTTATTATCTTATTTTATTTGAGTTGGAGTCTCACTCTGTCACCTAGGCTGGAGTGCAGTGGTACACTCACAGCCAC
>NW_007198685.1:0-360 GCF_000164805.1 Carlito syrichta | reverse complement strand
TCTCTGAGGGCGTTAAGCCCAGGGAGATCGCTCTCTGCCTCTGGGGTGCCCAGCTGAGGGTGTCAGGCCCAGGGAGATCGCTGCCTGCCTCTGGGGTGCCCAGCTCTCTAAGGGCATCAGGCCCAGGGACATCGCGGCCTGCCTCTGGGGTGTCCAGCTCTCTGAGGGCATCAGGCCCAGGGAGATCGCTGTCCGCCTCTGGGGTGCCCAGCTCTCCGAGGGCATCAGGCCCAGGGGGATTGATGTCTGCCTGGGTTACCCAGCTCTCTGCGGGCATCAGGCCCGGGATGATTGCTGTCGGCCTCTGGGGTGCCCAGCTCTCCGAGGGCATCAGGCCCAGGGAGATCGCTGCCTGCCTCT
>NW_007198684.1:0-484 GCF_000164805.1 Carlito syrichta | reverse complement strand
CTAGATATGTCACCAGGTAGGAAGTTAGCTAGCTAGGTACCTAGCTAGTTATTTCAGCTAACAAATTCTGCTGGATAGCGGGGGAGCTAGCTAGTTAAGTTAGCTAGTTAAGTCAGCTGGCTAGCCAGCTGTCTTGCTGAGTAGCTAGCTTGTTAAGTCAGCTGGCTAGCCAGCTGGCTAGCTAGTTAATTCACCTATTTAAGTCAGCTCACTAGCCAGCTGACTAACTACCTAGCTAGGTAGATAAGTCAGCTGGCAAGCCAGCGGGATACGTAGGTAGCTAGTTATTTAAATCAACTGTCTAGCCACCTGCCTAGCTAGAGATGTCTGCTAGTTGTCAGCTAGCTACACACCTAGCTATCTAGTTTTGTCAGCTAGTTGAGTCAGCTGGCTAGCCCGCTGGCTAGCTGGTTAAGTCCGCTAGTTAATTCAAGTGGCTAACCAAATGGTTAGCTAGATACCTTGCTAGTTTCATCAGCTGGCT
>NW_007198683.1:0-398 GCF_000164805.1 Carlito syrichta | reverse complement strand
CAAGCAGACCGGTGAGTGATTTAACTTGTCAGCTGGCAAGCAAGCCGATTAGTTAGCTGACCTGTTGACCTCCGTGCGAGCCAACAATTTTGTTGACCTCTTGGCTGCCGAGTGAGCCAACTGGTTTGCTGACAGGTTTGCATGTGAGTGAGCTGAATATTTAGCTGACCTGATGGAAAGCGAGCAAGCCCACTAGTTATATAACCAGATAACTGAGTTGCTAGCCAACTAGTTAGCTAAGTAACTAGCTGATTTGCTGGCTGACTTACCTAGCTAGCTGACTAGCTAGCTAGCTAGCTATCTAGCTGACATAATTGGCTAGCAAACAAGCTATCTAACTCTAGCTTGCTGATCTTACTAGCTAGCTGAATAGTTAGCTGAGTTGCTAGCTGACTTAA
>NW_007198682.1:0-407 GCF_000164805.1 Carlito syrichta | reverse complement strand
TTGCATGCCAGCTGACTATACTAGCTGAATTAACTAGCTAGCCAGCTGGTTATCAACTGAATTAAGTTTCTAGCTACCTACCTAGCCAGTAGGCTAGACATCTGACTTAAGTAGCTGACTTAATGAAGTATCCAACTGGCTACCCAGCAGACTTAACTAGCTAGCTACCTAGGTAGACAGGTGAATAGCTAGCTGGCCTATCTAGTTGACTTAACTAGTTACCTACCTACATAGCCCACTGGCTTGTCAGCTGACTTAACTACTGAACTACTTTAACTTAGCTAGTAAGGTAAACTTCTGGCAAGTGAGTTGGCTTAGCTAGCTGACTTAACCAGCTAGCAACCTAGCTAGCCAGCTGACATAGCTGGCTGGCTTAACTAGCTAACTACCTAGCTAATTATCTAGCT
>NW_007198681.1:0-566 GCF_000164805.1 Carlito syrichta | reverse complement strand
ATGGCCAGAGCCCAGGATATCGAGACCAGGCTGGACAGCATAGCAAGTCCCCATTTTGACCCCAAACAAAACCCAGGAAAGCTTGGGTGAGGGCAGGCCTTGGCAGGAGAATTGCCTCCGACCCAGACTTCAAGACCAGGCAGGAAGACCAGGATGTCAACCAAATGGAAAGCCTGTGATAACAGCAGTTTGGGAGGCCCAGGCCAAGAGGATGGCCCAAGTTGACTGGTTTGAGAGTAGCCTGGACAACCTAGTAAGGAAAGACAAGAAAGAAAGAAAGAAAGAAAGATTTTTTTTAAAGAAAGAAAGAAAGAAAGAAAGAAAGAAAGAAAGAAATCCATTCTACTCCAAAACTTCTGCCCTCAGTCCTTCCCATGTGAGGGTCCCCCAAGGTCAGACTCTCCAGTCCAACTTCCCCTAAATGGCTGCCCATGCTTTGGTACAGTAGTTCTCGAGGCAGCCTGACTGGGTTCCTGCCGGTCGTGGTGGTGCATGCCTTTCATTCCACCACCTCGGAAGGCTGGGGAAAGCTTGCTTGAGCCCAGCAGTCCAAGGCTGTGTGTGCC
>NW_007198680.1:0-803 GCF_000164805.1 Carlito syrichta | reverse complement strand
ATGGTCCAGAAAAATAAAAATCAACTGCTATGATGCCAGGGACTCAAAGGCACTTCCCCAGAGATTAATTTGGAACTAGAAAGTAACATTTGTTGCTGGCTTTTTTAAAATGATGGCAGAGGGCTTAATCTTGTAATCGTAGGCTGCAAGTAAGTACTTGATATCTGCTCTAAATGACCTGGAGAGTGACAAAAAGATACAGTAATGGATACAACCCCTGGCTTCAAAGGAATTTTTAATATGGAGTTTATGGCCACTAACATAATCAAATGTGGCATCATAGCAGTTGATTTTTGTTTTTCTAGACCATATTGACTTTTCAGATTTTTTTTCAACTTGATAGATGCCATATGCGTACATATATATTCATTTGTATATGAAGAAATTTCAGCAAGATAAATTTTGCAGCTGCCTGCTCATCTTTTACTCTATGGTTTTCAGTTACTTTTGAAGTTTTAAATAAATCAAATTAACTATTCAATGAGGGTTTAATTGTGATTTCTTAAAAAAAATTCATTACAAGTAGAGATTCTTTCAAGAGTCTAGTAGAAAAAATTCAGAACACTTTAGTGAATGCCTCTGAAATGTTACATTGTTGCTATAGTTGTGACAATTTTTCAACTACAGTACTGCTGTGGAATCCAATTTAACACATGCCTTGTCCTCATCTAGTGACAAGTGTCAACCACTGGGCTCTTGATATCACCTATCATCCTTGGAATCCAACATTAGAGTCACAGACTCTTACAAAGGGAAGAGATTTTGGTAGTGTGTCTCCCATGTAATCTTTTTTTTTTTTTTTT
>NW_007198679.1:0-498 GCF_000164805.1 Carlito syrichta | reverse complement strand
CTAGCTAGTTAAGTCAGCTAGCAAATCAGCTAATTACTTAGCTAACTAGTTGACTAGTAACTCAACTATCTGGTCAGCTAACTAGTGGGATCACCCGCTTTCCATCGGCTCACTCACCTGCAAACCGGTCAGCAAACTAGTCAGCTCGGTCGCTAGTCAACAAGTCAACTAAATTATCAGCTCACTTGCAGGCCAACAGTTCAGCTAACTAGTCTACTTGCTCGCCGGCTGACTAGTTAAATCAGCTCACCAGTCACCTCGCTCACTGGTTGACTAGTTAAGGCACCTCACATGTCGGGTCACTCACCAGACGAGTAGTTAATTCAGCTAACCGGTCGGCTCACTTGCCAGCTGACTAGTTAACTCTTCTGAACATTCAGCTCACTCACTGGCAAACTAAAGTCAGCTGACCAGTGAGTTCACTCGCCGACTGACTAGTTAAGTCAGCTGACTAGTCGGATAACTCACAGACCAAATAGTTAAGTCAGCTGACCAGTC
>NW_007198678.1:0-1259 GCF_000164805.1 Carlito syrichta | reverse complement strand
GACTTAACTATCTAACCAGTTGGTTAGCCAGCTGACTAAAGTAGCTTACTTAACTAGCTGGCCAGCTGTATAGACACCGGACTTAATTGCCTAGCTACCTAGCTAGCCAGTAGCCTAGCCAGCTGATTTAATTTGCAGATTTAATGATGTAGCCAGCTGGCTAGCCAGTGGACTTAACTACGTATCTACCTAGTTAGACAGCTGTATAGCCAGTTGACTAAACTAGCTGACATAACTAGATAGACTAAAGTCTAGACAGCTGACTTAAGTAGCTACCTACCTACATAGCCCACAAGCTTGCCAGCTGACTTAAATAATAACTACCTAGCTAACCAAACTCACTTAACTAAGTGACTTAACTAGCTAGCCAGCTGGGTCGCCACCTGATTTAACTAGATAGCTACCCTGATAGGCAACTGGCTATCCAGCTGACATAACTAAATGTCTTAACTGGCTAGCTAGCTGACTTAACTAGCTGACTTATCTAACTAGCTGCCTAGCTAGCCTTCTGACTTAACTAGATGACTTAACTAGCTAGCTACCTAGCTAGAAAGCTGAATGGCCAGCTGACTAAACTAGCTGTCTTAACTAGCTAGCAAGCAGACTAGTCAGCTTACTTAACTAGCTAGCCAGCTATCTGACCATCTGAATGAACTCACTGATTTAACCAGCTAGGCAGCTGGCTATCCAGCTGATTCAACTAGCTAACTACCTAGCTAGCCAGCTAGGAAGCAAACTGAATTAAGTAGCTGATGCAGCTAGCTAACCAGCTGGCTAGCCAGCAGACTTAACTAGCTTGCCACTGAGGTAGCCAGTTCGCTAGCCAGCTGAATTAACTAGTTGTATTAACCAGCTCGCCAGCTGGATAGCCAGCTGACTCAACTAGCTGACTTAACTAGTTAGATAGCTGGCTATTCACCTGACTTAACTAGCTAGACAAATATTTGGCTACACTGCTAGCCATCTGTATTAACTAGCTAGATAACTGGCTCTCTTGCTGGCTAGGGAACCAGTTAACCAGCTAACGGGATGGCCAGCTGGCTAGCCAGTGAGGTTATTTAGGCAGCCTGCTGGCTGTACAGTCAGATAGCCAGACGGCTTAAGTAGCCAGCCACCTTACTGGTCAGCTGGCTAGCAAGCCGGTTTAACTAACTGGTGATCTACCTGACAAGCCGGCTAACCAGCGGGCTTAACTTGCCACCCACCTAGCTAACCAGCTGGCTAACCAGCTGACTTAACTAGCAGACATAACTAGATAG
>NW_007198677.1:0-425 GCF_000164805.1 Carlito syrichta | reverse complement strand
CCTGCCCAGATCGCACGTAGCGTCTCGTCCCACTCAAGGTGGCCGCATCCAGCCTAGACCCTCCACGGTCGCCGTGTCCCTCTCAAGGTGGCCGTGGCCTGCCCAGATCGCACGTAGCGTCTCGTCCCACTCAAGGTGGCCGCATCCAGCCTAGACCCTCCACGGTCGCCGTGTCCCTCTCAAGGTGGCCGTGGCCTGCCCAGGTCGCACGTGGCCTCTCGTCCCACTCAAGGTGGTGGCCGTGGTGTACAGCGTGTGCACAAAACGGAGGTTCTTCTCCGAGCCGTCCGGCCTGTGCGCGATCCGCAGGTCCAGGTAGCGCACGCCGGCGTCCAGCTGCTCCGTGACGTCCAGCGACTGGGGACGGGTGGGTGGTTGCAGGGATGGTTTGATTGCCGGGGGACGGAGGCTCCCGGCTGTGTCGC
>NW_007198676.1:0-515 GCF_000164805.1 Carlito syrichta | reverse complement strand
CCATTCCATTCCATTCCATTCCTCTTCATTCCTCTCTATTCCTTTCCATTCCATTCTCCTCATTTCCATTCCATTCCTCTCCCTTCCATTTTATTACTATCCATTCAATTCCATTCATTTTCATTCCATTCCAATCTACTCCATTATTTTGCAGTCCACTTTATGCCATTCAATTCCTTTCCACTCCATTCCTCTCCATTGCATTATATCCATTCCATTCCACTCCATTGCATTCCATTCTACTCCATTCCATTCTACCCCACTTGTCTCCAACCCAGTCCACTCTATTCCCTTCAAATTAATTCCACTCCATTCCATTCCATTCCATTCCATTCCTCTCCATTCCATTCCTGTCCATTCCATTCCACTCCATTTCATTCCATTCCTCTGTATTACATTTCTCTCCATTAAATTCCTTTCCATTCCATTTCATTCCATTCCTTTCCTCTCTATTTCATTCAATGTCATTACTTTCCATTCCATTCCATTCCACTCCATTCAATTCCACTCCACTC
>NW_007198675.1:0-387 GCF_000164805.1 Carlito syrichta | reverse complement strand
CCGACTTGTTAGCTGTCTTATCAAGTCGGCCGACTATTGGTCAGACTAGTTATCTTGTTTAACTAGCTGACTAACGAGGTTGCCCACTAGTTAGCAAGGTTAACTTGTTGCCTTGCTGGCCATACTTGTTGGCCGACTATTTGGCCTACTAGTTAGGTGACCTAACTTGTAAGCTGACTTGTTAGCAGTGCTAACTTGTCAGCTGACAAGTTGGTCTACTAGTAGGCCGATTGGTTAGCTGGCTTAACTAGTTTGCCGGCTAGTTGTCCGACCAGTTAACTGACTTAACAAGTCGGTCAGCAAGTGAGCCCATATGTGAGCTTACTTAATGAGTCAGCTGGCAAGTGAGCTGACTGGTCAGCTGATTTAAATAGTCAGGCAGCAAGG
>NW_007198674.1:0-725 GCF_000164805.1 Carlito syrichta | reverse complement strand
CCACAACCAGCATTCAGCTCTGAAGAGCCCTCCACCCTCCTGAGCCTTCCAGATTCCTCCACCCCCACCTGCACAACCGGTCACAAACTGACCTTAGTCCATTTTCTGTTTTTTCGCTCTGGAACCCAGGCATTACTTGGTTCCTTTTATTCCTTGGAGATCTGGGCTTCAGCCTACCAATTTCATAGACTTTCAATGCATCACATTCTCCCCGGAATTTTGGGGGTTTTCTAAAAATTTTTACTCTCAGAATCTCCTCTGTTGTCATAATTTTCCCACACAATGAGTATTCTACTTTTCTCCGCCCCAAAGTATAGCTTTATACTTATTTAATTTTGTGAGTTTTGAATATTTCAATTGCTAGGGTTTATATTAACGTGTGTTTCTTTAATCAGGCGAGGGTCTGACACAAAAATTCAAATTAATGATATGTTATTCAAAATTCACAAAACTGAATAGATGTTATGCAAATATAAATAATTAAGCCTTCAAATGATGCTTTTTATATTAGGAATGCTACTGACCAATTAACGCTTTCAGCAGAGAGACAATAGAAATGAAAATGAGTCATGGCTGAAAACAGGCAAGACTTTATTGAAACTTCCTGCCTGATAGAAAAGAGAGTCAGCATTGAGCAAAGGGACGATGTAGCTGCCTCTGGAACAAAGAAAAAGGCCAGCTTTTTTCAGAGGGTCTAGGTGTGTGGGCGAGTGCCTCATCTTCTG
>NW_007198673.1:0-791 GCF_000164805.1 Carlito syrichta | reverse complement strand
CAGATCTGGGTAAACTACCTTGCTATTCTCCAGGCAGAGACTTCCATTGTCCCACCCACCTATCAACAAACTTTACCTCAGTTCCATAGGCAACAGCATGAAACAGGAGCCAAAGCCCCACCCCTATGCTGCAACGAAAAACAAAAGGGAGAGGCTGGAATCAGAGATCACAGAAGTGACTCTAGTCTGATCGCTTATTTTGACTTATGATTTTATCATTGAAACTGTTGGTCTACATTACGCTTGGTGTTTACCCTCTGACTTATATTGTTTCTTGATTTTTTTGGCCTGTCTCTGTGTAGCTATCAGTATTCTTTAGGGAATCTTTCTTACCTGTCTTTTTTCACTTCTTCCCAGCCCTGTGTCTCTCTCTCACCTGATAGTTGGTATGTATATCTGTTTTCCTTCTCGCACTTCTCTCTTTCACTTATTTTGACTTATGATTTTATCATTGTAACTGTTGGTTTAGATCAAGTCTGTTGTTTACCTTCTGATCTACACAGTTTCTCGATTTTATTGACCTGTCTCTGTGTAGCTATCAGTACTCCTTAGGGAATTTTTCTTATGTGTCTTTCTTCACTTCTTCCCAGCCCTGTGACTCTTTCTCACCTGATAGCTGGTGTGTATATCTGCTATCCCTCTCGTACTTCTCTCTTTCGCTTATTTTGACTTATGATTTTATCATTGTAACTGTTCTTTTAGATCACGTTTATTGTTTACCTTCTGACTTACACTGTTTCTCGATTTTATTGGCCTGTCTCTGTGTAGCTATCAGTACTCTTAGGGAATCT
>NW_007198672.1:0-818 GCF_000164805.1 Carlito syrichta | reverse complement strand
TTAAGTCAGTTATGTAAGTCAGTTGGATAGTCAGCTGTAGATAGCAGCCAGCTAGTAAGTCAGCTGGCTAGCCAATGACTAGCTGGTTAATTCAGCTAGTTATGTCAGCTGAAAACAGCTGGCTAGCTAGTTATCAGCTCATTAAATCAGTTGGCTATACAGCTGGTTAGTTAGTTTAAAAGCTAGTTAAGGCAGATGGCTATCCATCAGGCTAGCTAGTTATTTCAGCTAGTTAAGTCAGCAGGCTAGCTTGGAAGCTATCTATATAAGTCAGCTTGTTATATCAGCGAGCTAGCTAGTTAAGTCAACTAGTTAAGTCAGTTGATTAGCTAGTTATCTAGCTAGGTAGATAGCTAGGTAAGCCAGCTAGTTAGGACAGCTGGCTAGCTAGGTAGCTAGCTGGTTAAGTCAGCCAGCTTAGTCAGATTTATGACGAGTTAAGTCAGCAAGCTAAGTCAGCAGGCTAGGCAGTTGCCTAACAGTGTAGCTAGCTATTTAATTCAGCTGGCTAGCCAGTTGGCTAGCTAGTTAAGTAACCTAGTTAAGTCAGCACACTAGCCAGCTGATTAGGTAGATAACTAGGTAGTTAAGTCAGCAGGCAAACTAATGGGCTACGTAGTTTGTTAGCTAGTTAAATCAGCTGGCTATCCATCTGCCTAACTAGGTGGTGAGCTACATAAGTCACCTAGTTAAATCATTTGGCTAGAAAGCTAGTTAGCTACATAAGTCACCTAGTTAAATCAGCTGGCTAGACAGCTGGCTAGCTAGGAAGCTAGATAGTCAAGTGAGCTGTCTAGCCTGCTGGCTAGCTAGTTAAG
>NW_007198671.1:0-305 GCF_000164805.1 Carlito syrichta | reverse complement strand
AATTGTTATATTTTCTAGCTGAGTTGACCTCTTTATCATTATTTATTTATTTTAAACATACTTTTAATTTTAAAATTGTGGGGTACAGTTAAGGGTTAGGTATACAAATATGCATTGTTCAGGCACCTTGTTGATAAGGTGTGTCCCCACGTCTCCAGACAGATATTGACTACCGTTAATCCCACCTCCCTTCCCCTTCCTGCCCGGCCCCATAGTTTCCCAGCACTGTCAATCCTTTTTTTATGGTATTACAATAGATATTCAAGGTCCACTTATGAGTGAGAACATGTGATACTCAGATCTTT
>NW_007198670.1:0-332 GCF_000164805.1 Carlito syrichta | reverse complement strand
GTGTGTGAAAGAGAGAGAGAGAGAGAGAGAGAGATGGGGGTTTGGAGAGACAGCGAAAGATAAAGACAGAGAGAGAGAGAGAGAGAGAGAGAGAGAAAGATCACCCATAGATTACCCATCATAGCTAAATTAGAGTACCATCTTTCCCAGAACCCTTCAGATGGTCAAAGTCAATAGCCACTCCTATCCCCTAAAATGCCTAATGAAAAAAAGAAAGGGAAACTGTGAACCCATGGCCTCTTTCTCTTTGGAGCTATTTGCCAGATTTCATTATACAAAGAGACATGTCACCTAAGAATTCCCTAGGTAGATGTGTGTGTGTGTGTGTGTGT
>NW_007198669.1:0-339 GCF_000164805.1 Carlito syrichta | reverse complement strand
TGACTTAGCTACCTAGCTACCTAGCTAACCAGTTGGCTAGTGAGCTGACTTAATTAGGTTACTTACCTAGCTATATAATGGGCTAAACAACTGACTCAACTGGAAAGCTACCCAGCTAGGCAGCTGGAGAGTCAGCTGACTTAACTCACTGAGTTAACTAGCAAGCAAGCTGACTTAACAAGTTGACTTAGTCAGCTGGCTACATAACTAGCCAGTTGGCTTATCTAGCTGGCTTAACTAGCTAGCTACCTAGGCAGCTATCTAGCTAGCCAGCTGACTTAACTAGCTGACTTAACTAGCTAACTACCTGACATGACTACCTGACATATAACTAGCTTC
>NW_007198668.1:0-943 GCF_000164805.1 Carlito syrichta | reverse complement strand
TCATCATTATATGATGACAATCAAATATGCTTTTCCCACTTTTGTATTTGTTATTAGTATTTGTATTGTTATTAGTACTTTGCTGTAGAGGTATCACTTCATGATATGTTTACATTTTTCTGATGACTAATAAAGTTATCTTTCACATATTTATTTTGCCATTTGATCTTGGACTTGAATATTGTCATTTGGGGAGTGTCTGTCCAAATCTTTTGTCCATTTTTTTTACTGCTTTACCTTTTTCTTATTTATTTGTGGAAGCTCTTTATATATTTGAGCCATTTATTGGTTATACGTTTTGAAAACATTTTCTCGCACTCTGAGTGCCTTTTCATTCTCTTGATTGTGTCTTTGAAGGGTCAAAAATTCTTACTGTTAATATAATTCTTCATTTATTTTTTCATCATTAACATCTTTAATGTCTTATTTAAGAGATGTTTGTCTACTTCTTGATCATAAACGTACTCTCCTCTGTTTTCTTCTAAAAACTTTGCAGTTTTATCATTTAATTTAGTTTTGAAATCTACATGGAATAGATTTTTGTGCATATTTTGTGTATTTCAATTACTCTTTTTTTTTGAGTTGGAGTCTCACTCTGTCGCTCAGACTGGAGTGCAGTGGCCGCTCCCAGCCACTGCAGCCTCGACCTGCTGAGCTCCGGCAATCCTTCTGCCTCAGCCTTCCAAGTAGACGGAATTACAGGCATTCGCTACCACACCCGGCTGATTTTTTGATTTATTGTAAAGATGAGGTCTCACTGCCCAGGCGGGTCTCGAACCCGCAGGCTCAGTCAATCCTCTCACCTCAGCCTCCCAAAGGCACGGGATTACAGGCTGAGCCACAGAGCCCAGCTTCAATTACTCTTTACTTGTATGATCTGAGACTTCGTTTCATTTTATTTTTATCCAAACGTAGATAATAACACCTACTGTCAACTTATTGT
>NW_007198667.1:0-779 GCF_000164805.1 Carlito syrichta | reverse complement strand
GACTTGAATATTGTCATTTGGGGAGTGTCTGTCCCAAATCTTTTGTCCATTTTTTTTTTACTGCTTTACCTTTTTCTTATTTATTTGTGGAAGCTCTTTATATATTTGAGCCATTTATTGGTTATATGTTCTCGCACTCTGAGTGCCTTTTCATTCTCTTGATTGTGTCTTTGAAGGGTCAAAAATTCTTACTGTTAATATAATTTTTCATTTATTTTTTCATCATTAACATCTTTAATGTCTTATTTAAGAGATGTTTGTCTACTTCTTGATCATAAACGTACTCTCCTCTGTTTTCTTCTAAAAACTTTACAGTTTTATCATTTAATTTAGTTTTGAAATCTACGTGGAATAGATTTTTGTGCATATTTTGTGTATTTCAATTACTCTTTTTTTTGAGTTGGAGTCTCACTCTGTCGCTCAGACTGGAGTGCAGTGGCCGCTCCCAGCCACCGCAGCCTCGACCTGCTGAGCTCTGGCAATCCTTCTGCCTCAGCCTTCCAAGTAGACGGAATTACAGGCATTCGCTACCACACCCGGCTGATTTTTTGATTTATTGTAAAGATGAGGTCTCACTGCCCAGGCGGGTCTCGAACCCGCAGGCTCAGTCAATCCATTCACCTCAGCCTCCCAAAGGCACGGGATTACAGGCTGAGCCACAGAGCCCAGCTTCAATTACTCTTTACTTGTATGATCTGAGACTTCGTTTCATTTTATTTTTATCCAAACGTAGATAATAACATCTACTGTCAACTTATTGTTGTGCAAATTAGATGAGG
>NW_007198666.1:0-462 GCF_000164805.1 Carlito syrichta | reverse complement strand
TAAAGCTTATAAAAACCATTACCTCTCAATGTTCTATCTGCCAGTGAACTAATCCCCATAACCCCTTAAAACTGGGAACATGTCCCATGCATCAGGCCCGGGGCCAGCTTCCGGGTACGGACTGGCAGGTTGATTTACTGTATGCCCTCAGTTCACAACATCAAATACCTCCTCGTCTTGGTCGACACCTTTTCAGGATGGGTAGAGGCATACCCCACCACAAACAAACAAGCAGCAACTGTAGGGTCCATCCTTGCCAATCACATAATTCCTAGGTTTGGTGTCCCTTTATCTCTCCAGTCTGATAATGGACCCGAATTTACCTCATGAGTGGTACAATCCCTAACAACCTACCCGCACATTAACTGGTATTTCCATATCCCATACCACCCACAATCGTCTGGAAAGGTTGAGCGAGCCAATCGTACCCTCAAGGACACTCTCACCAAATTATCCCTCAAA
>NW_007198665.1:0-346 GCF_000164805.1 Carlito syrichta | reverse complement strand
CCACCACAAACAAACGAGCAGCAACTGTAGGGTCCATCCTTGCCAATCACATAATTCCTAGGTTTGGTGTCCCTTTATCTCTCCAGTCTGATAATGGACCCGAATTTACCTCATGAGTGGCACAATCCCTAACAACCTACCCGCACATTAACTGGTATTTCCATATCCCATACCACCCACAATCGTCTGGAAAGGTTGAGCGAGCCAATCGTACCCTCAAGGACACTCTCACCAAATTATCCCTCAAACTCCATCGAGACTGGGTCTCCCTCCTCCCACTGGCCCTCTTCCGCATGCGAGTTCTCCCAAAAAAACCGTCCCAACTCTCACCTTTTGAAGTGATGTA
>NW_007198664.1:0-364 GCF_000164805.1 Carlito syrichta | reverse complement strand
TAATAGGAGTTAAAGAGGTGGTTTTAGAGTCTTAGGTGGGAGAATGAAAAACCAGTAGGGGGTCCGCTGTGGCTTTGAAAGCCTAGGCGGGGTGTGGTGCCCCCATCACCCAGGGCCGAATGAGCCGCTGGACGATCAACGGTCAGTCCCTTTTGGGTATCCCGGGGAAGTTGTTAGGTTTTTCAGGATGGATGTGGCGCTGGCATTCAAGAAAGTGGGCGAAGGCCTCAAGGGGCGAGTGCCACCGGCAACAGGATGGGGCCTCGCCTTAGGCAAGAGGGCTCCCGACCGGTCACGGCACCAATGAAGGATGATGGCGCCAGTGAGACTCAGTACCCTTTGAGGCCAAGAGATTTATTAGAGC
>NW_007198663.1:0-7963 GCF_000164805.1 Carlito syrichta | reverse complement strand
CCAGTTGGCTAGCCAGATATCTTAACTAGCTGAATTAACCAACTAGCCAGCTGGTTAGACAACTGACTTAACTAGCTCAATACCTAGCTAGCCAGCTGACTAGCTAACTGACTTAAGTAGCTGACTTAAATACCAGCTACCTATCTAGCCAGCTGACTTAATTAGTTAGCTAACTGGCTAGCTACCTAGTTAGTCAACTGTCATAAATTGTTAGCTAAGTACATAGATACCTAGCTAACAAGCTGACTTAAATAGTAATCTGACTTGCTAGCTAGCTGACTTAAACAGCTAGATAATTAGTTAGCTTAATCGTTATCTAATGTGCCAGCTAGGAGACTTAATCATCTGACTTATCTCGATAGCTAATGTGCTGGCTAACTGACTCATCAAACTGACTTAACTCGTTAGCTATCTAGATAGCTAAATGACCATCCAGCTGACTAAATTCGCTGGATAACTAACTAGCTAGCCTACTCAACCAGATGACTCAACCCGTTTGCTAACTAGCTAGCTAGCTGAATCAACCTGCTGACTTAACCAGTTAGTTAACTAGCTAACTTCCTGACTCAACCTGCTGACTTAAACCTTTAGCTAACAAGCTATCTAGTTGTTTTAACCAGCTAACTAAATCAGAACCTGACTTAACTAGCTGACTTAGCCAGCTGACTTAACTAATTAGCTAGCTGACTTCACTGGCTGACTTAACTAGTTACTTAGCTCACTTAACTACCTGAATTAAATAGTTAGCTAACATTTAACTAGCTGAATAACGAGCTGAATTAATTAATTTGCTAACTATTTAGGTAGCAGACTTAACTAGCTGACATATAGTTAGCTAACTAGTGAGCTAGGTGATGTAGCTAACTTATTTAGCTAGATAGCTAGTTAGCTAGCTCACTTAGCTAGCTGACTTAAGTAGTTGGCTAACTAGATAGCTAGCTGAATTAACGAGTTGGTTAATGAGTTAGGTAACTTTTTTAACTAGTTGGTAAACGTGTTAAATAGCTGACTTAACTAGTTGGTTAATGAGTTAGCTAGGTGACTTAATTTGTTGACTGATGAGTCGGCCAACTAGCTAGCTGGTTTAACAAGTTGGCTGGCTAATCGGCCGACTGTTTAGCTTGGTTAAATAGTTTGCTGACGAGTTGTCCCCATAGTTAGTTTGGGTAAGTATTTGACTGGGTAGTTTGCTCACCTAATTAGTCGGCCGATTAGTTGGCTGACTAATTGACTGACTTAACTAGTCGGCCATCTATTTAGCTGACCTAACTTGTCGGCTGACAAATTGGCACACTACTCGGCCAATTGGTTAGCTGACTTAACTAGTTGACTGGCTAGTAGGCTCAAAGGTTAACTGACTTAACTAGTCGGCTGGAGAGTGAGCAGACAGGTTAGCTGACTTAACTAGTTGGGTGTGAGCAAGTCTACTCAATAGTTGACCTCTTGGCTGGCATGCGAGATGACTAGATTGCTGACCATTTGGCAGGCGACCGAGCCTACTGGTTAGTTGACCTAATGGAAATAAACAGAGCCCAATTGGTAGCTCACCAGATAGCTGAGTTGCTAGCCGACTAGCTATGTAACTAGCTGATTTGCTAGCTGACTTAACCATCTAGCTGACTAGCTAGCTGACTTAACTAGGTAGCTGGCTAGGATACTGACTAGCTAGCTGACTTAACTAGGTACCTGAATAATTAACTGACTTACTAGCTTACTTAACTAGCTAGCTGGCTATCAGGCTGACTTAAATAGCTGACTAGCTAGTTGGCTGGCTAGCTGTCTAGCCAGCTGACTTAACTAGCTAGCTACCTGGTTGGCTACATGGCTAGCCACCTGTCTTAATTAGCTAGTTACCTGGCTGTCTAGCTGGCTAGGCAACCGACTAGCTAGCTAGTGGGCTGGTCACCTGGCTAGCCAACCATTTAAATAAGCAGCTGGTAGGCTGGACATTGGGATAGCCAGCCGGCTTAACTAGCCAGACACTCTACTGGTCAACCAGCTAGCCATCTGTCTTAACTTGCTGGCCACCTAACTGACCAGCCTGCTATCAAGGTGGCTTAACTTGCCAGTCACCTAGCTAGCCAGCTAACTTAACACACTGACTTAACTAGCTATCCAACCGGCTAGCCAGCAGACTTAATTAGCTAGCTACCTACCTTGTCAGGTGGCTATCAAGTTGACTTAACTAGCTGACTTAACCAACTAGTCAGCTGGCTAGCCAGCTGACTTAAATAGCGAGATACCTAGCTAGCCAGTTTACTAGCCACTGGAATTAACAAACTGACTTAACCAGCTAGCCAGATGGCTAGCCTGCTGACTCAACAAGCTGACATAACTAGTTAGCCAGCCAGGTAGCCAGCTGACTAAATTTGCAGACACCTCTAGCTAGCCAGGTGGCTAGCCAGCTGACTTAATTAGATAGCTACCTATGTATCCAGCTGTCTTACCAGCTGACTTAACTACCTTGCTACTTAGTTAACAAGTTGGCTAGCGAGCTGAGTTAACTAGGTGACATAATTAGCTAGTCAGCTGGCTAGCCAGTTGATTTAACTAGCTAGATACCCAGCTATGCAGCTGGATAGCTAGCAGAATTAACTAGCTGACTTAACTAGCTAGTCATCTGACCTAACTTGCTGATGTAACGAGCTAGCTACCTAGATAACCTGCTGATTTACTAGTTGAAATAACTAGCTAACTACCTAGCTAGATATCTTGCTAGAAAGCCAATTTAGTTAGATGACTTAACAAGTTAACAAGCTGACATAACTAACTGACTTAACTAACTAGCTACCCAGCTATCCAGTTGACTAAACTAGCTGAAATAACTAGCTAGCCAGTTGTCTAGTCATCTGAATTTACTAGCTTTTTAACTATCTAGGGAGATGACGAGCCAACTAATTTAATGAGGTGACTTAACTAGCTATCCAGCTGGTTAGCCACATGACTTAACTAGTTGATTTACAAGCTAGGCAGCTCGCAAGCCAGCTGACTAAATTAGCTGACTTAACTAGATATCCAGTTTTATAGTCAGCTGACTGAACTAACTCTCTACCTCTCTAGCCACCTGGATAGCCAAATGACATAACTAGTTGACTTAACTAGTCAGTTGACTAGTCAACTGACTTAACTAGATCACTAACTAGCCAGCCAGCTGGCTAGCCAGCTGACTTAACCAGCTTTCTAGTCAGTTGAATTAACTAGCTTGCTGCATAGCTAGGCAGCTGGCTATCCAGCTGAATTAACTAGGTGACTTATCTTGCTAGCCAGCTGTCTAGCCAGCTGACTTAACTAGCAGACTACCTAGGGAGACAGATGGCTAGCCAACTGACTTAACTAGGTAACTAAATTAGCAAGCCAGTTGCCTAGACAGTTTACATAACTAGCTAGCTACCTAGCTAGCGAGCTGGCTGGCCAGCTGACTTAAGTAGCTCTCTATGTCTAGCCATCTGAATAGCAAGTGACTTAACTAGCTGGCTTAATTAGCTCAGAGCTGATTAGGCAACAGACTTAACTATGTCACTACCTAGCTAGAGAACTGGCTAGCCAGCTGACTTAACTAGCTGTCTTAACTAGCTGTCTTGTTATCTAGTCAGTTGAAATAACTTGCTTAATGCATAGATATTCAACTGGCTATCCAGCTGAATTAACTAGGTGACTTATCTAGCTAGCCACCTGTGTATCCACCTGACTTAACAGGCAAGCAACCTAGCTAGCCAGCTGGCTAGTCAGCTGACTTAGCTAGGTGACTTAACTAGGTAGCAAGCTGACCAGAAAGCTGACATAACTGTCTAGCTACCTAGCTAGCCAGCTGGCTAGCCAAATGCATTAATTGTCTAGCTATGTAGCTATCCATCAGGCTAGCCAGCTGACTTAACTAACTGACTTCACGAAGTAGACAGCTGGTTAGCCAGCAGACTTAACTAGTTAACTTCCTAGCTAGACAGCTAGATAACTAGCTGACCTAACTAGCTAACATAACTAGATGCTGGATGGCTAGCCAGCAGAGTTAACTAGCTACCTACCTTCTTAGCTTGCTGGCTTGCAAGCTGTCTTAACTACCTAACTACCTAGCTATCCTGCTGGCCAGTGTGCTGAGTTCAGTAGGTGACTTAACTAGCTAGTAGGCTGGCTAGCCAGCTGACTTAAGGCTAGCTATCCTTCTTGGCAGCTGACTCTCCAGTTGACTTAACAGACTTAACTAGCTACCTAGCTGACTTAAAAAGCAAACTTAACTAGTTAGCTACCTAGCAATCCAGCAGACTTAACCTGCTGATTCAACTTTCTAACTACCTAGTTAGCTGTCATATAGCTAGCTGACTTAACTAGCTGACTTAACTAGCTGGCTAGCTGACATATCGAGCTGACTTAACTAGCTAGCTGCCTAGCTACCCAGCTGACTTAATTAGCTGAAATATCTAGCGAGTCAGATGGCTACACATCTCATGTAACAAGCTTTTTAACTAGATAGCCAGCAAGCTAGACAACTGACTTAACGAACTGACTTAACTAGCCAGCCAGTTTATTGGTCAGTTGACTAAACTAGGTGACTTAATTAGCTGGCCAGCAGTCTAGTCAGGTTTCTTTATTGCCTAGCTAAGTAGCTAGCCAGTAGCCAAGCCAGCTGACTTAACTAGGTGACAACGAAGTATCTTGCTGGCTAGACAGCACTTAACTAGCTAGCTATCTAGCTAGACTACTATGTAGCCAGCTGACTTAACTAGCTGGCATAACTAGATAGACTGATGGCTAGCCAGCTGACTTAACTAGCTACCTACCTACATTTCATGCTGGATGGACAGTTGACTTAACTACATCACTACTTAACTTAACTGCTGACCAGCAAACTGACTTAACTAGGTGACTTAACTTGGTAGTCAGCTAGCAGCCAGTTGACTTAACTAGCTAGCTACCCTGGTAGACAGCTGGTTTGGCAGCACTGATTTAACTAGCTGACTTAACTAGCTAGCCAGCTGCATGGCCAGCTGAATGAACTAGCTAACTTAAACAGCTAGCCAACTGGCTAGCCAGCTGACTTAATTAGCTAGTTACCTATCTAGCTATGTAGCTAGCCAGATGAATAAAGTAGCTGACTTAACTAGCTACCTAGCTGCCATAACTAGCTTACTTATATAGCTATCTTCCTAGCTGGTCAGCTGACTTAACTAGCTAAAATATATAGCTAGAAAGATGATTAGGCATCTGACTTAACTAGCTTTCTAACTAGCTAACCAGCTGTATAGCCAACAGACTTTATATGCTGACTTAACTAGCTAGCCTGCCGGTTTCCAGGTGACTTAACTAGATGACTTAACTTGCTAGCCATCTGGTTGCCAGCTGACTAAACTAGCTGACTTAACTTGCTAGCCAGCTGGCTGCCAGCTGACTTAACTTGCTGACTTAATCAGTTAGTCTGCTGGCTAGCCAGTTGAATTAACCTATTGGCTACCTATCTAGCCAGCTGGCTAGCCAGCTGACTAACCTAGCTGACTTAAGCTAGCAAGCTAGCTAGCCACCTAGCAAGCTAGCTAGCCACCTCACTTAACATGTTAGTTATCAATGTAGCCAGCAGGCTAGCCAGCTGACTTAACTAGCTCACTTGGAGAACTATCCTGCTGGCTAGCATGTTGATTTATTTAGCTAGCTATATACCTAGCCAGCTGGCTAGACTGTTGACTAAACTAACTGACTTAACCATTTAGCCAGTTGGCTACCCAGGTGTCTTAACTCGCTGACAGCACTAGCTAGCCAGGTAGCTATCTAGCTGACTTAACTAGCTAGCTACCGACGTAGCCAGTTGGCTCGACAGCTGTCTTAACTAGCTGAATTAACCAGCTAATCACCTGGCTAGCCAACTGTCTTATCTAGCTCGCTACCTAGCTATCCAGCTGGCTAGTCAGCTGACTTAATTAGCTGACTTAACTAGTAGCTACGTAGCTAGCCAGCTGATGTAAATAATTAGTAACTAGCTAGCTACCTAGTTAGCCTGCTGACTTAAAGTTAGCTAACTTGCTAGCTACCTATCTAACAAGCTGACTTAAATAGTTAGCTGCCTTGATAGCTAGCTGACTTAACCAGCTAGATAAATAGCTAGCTTAATCCTTATCTAACGTGCTAGCAAGGATTCTTAATCATCTGACTTATCTCGTTAGCTAATGAGCTGGCTAGATGACTCAACCAGCTGGCTTAACACGTTAGCTATCTAGCTTCTAGACCATCAAAGCTGACTTAACTCGTTAACTAAATATCTAGCTAGCCTAGTCAAGTAGGTGACTAAATCCCATTGGCTAACTAGCTAGCTAGCTGCCTCAACCAGCTGACTTAACTCATTAGTTAACTAGCTAACAACGTGACTCAACCTGCTGACTTAACACTTTAGCTAACTAGCTAGCTAGCTGTGTTAACCAGTTAATCAAATTAGAAGTTTGCTTAACTAGCTGACTTAGCTAGCATACTTAACTACTTAGCTAGCTGACTTAACTGACTGACTTTACTAGTTAGCTAGCTGACTTATCTACCTGAATTAAATAGTTAGCTAACTATTTAACTGGCTGAATAACCAGTTGACTTAACTAATTAGCTATCTAGTTAGGTAGAATATTAAGTATCAGAATTAAATAGTTAGCTAACTAGTGAGCTCTCTTACTTAGCTAGCTGACATAGATAGCTAGCTAGTTAGCCAGCTGGCTTAGCTAACTGACTTAACTAGTTGGCTATTCAGATAGATAGCTGACTTAACAAGTTGGTTAATGAGTTATATAACTGTTTTAACTAGTTGGTAAACGAGTTAAATAGCTGACTTTACTAGTTGATTAATGAGTCAGCTAGTTGACTTAACTTGTAGGCTGATGAGTCGGCTGACTAGTTATCTGGTTTAACAGGTTGGCTGACTACTCGGCTGACTTGTTAGCTGGGTTAACCAGCTGGCTGACTAGTCGGTGGACAATTTAGCTGGGTTAACTAGTTGACTGTCGAGTTGGACCCCTAGTTAGTTCAGTTAAGTAGTTGGCTGGCTTGTTTCCTGGCCTAACTTGTCAGACGACAAGTGACTGACTACTTAGCTGATCAAACTTCTCTGCTGAGTAATTAGCTGACCTAACTTGTCAGCTGACAAGTTGGCCCACAAGTTGACTGATTGGTTAGCTTAGTTAATTAGTGTGCCAGCTAGTAGGCCAACAGTTTAACTGACTTAACTAGTCGACCGGATGGTGAGACAGCAGGTGAGCTGACTTAACTAGTCAGCCAGTGAATGAGGCGACTGGTCAGCTGACTTAACTATTTGACTGGGTAATGAGCCTACACGTCTTCTGCCATAACTAGTCGGCTGGCGAGTGAGACGACCGGGGAGCTGATTTAACTAGTTGGCTGGTGAGCAAATGACTAGTTAGCTGATCTTTTGGCCACTGAGCAAGCCAACAGATTAGTTGACCTCTTGGCTGGTGAGTGAGCTGAAAAGATTCCTGGCCAGTTCCCATGTGAGTGAGCCTAATATTTAGCTAACCTGATGGAAAGTAAGGGAGCTCACTAGATAGCTCATGACCTAGCTGAGTTGCTAGCTGACTAGTTAGGTAAGTAACTAAATGGCTAGCTAGCTGACTTAACCAACTACCTGACTAGTTAGCTGGCTATCTAGCTACATAACTAGCTAGCAAACAAGCTATCTAGCTGTCTAGCTAGCTGACTTAACTCGATAGGTAACAGGCTAGTTAACTGGCTGGCTAACAACTATCAAGTTGACTAGCTAGCTGACTAGCTAGCAGACTTAACTAGCAAGTTGACTAGGAACCTGAGTAGCTAGCTGACTTAACAATCTAGCTGAATATTTAGCTTACTTGCTAGCTAACTTAACTACTAGCTAGCTAGCTAACAGTTTTAACTAGGTGACTAGATAGTTGGCTGGCTACCTGCTAGCCAGCTGACTTTACTAGCTAGGTACCTTGTGGCTAGACAGCTAAACAGCTGCCTA
>NW_007198662.1:0-329 GCF_000164805.1 Carlito syrichta | reverse complement strand
TATATGACAGCTAACTAGGTAGTTAGAAAGTTGAATCAGCAGGTTAAGTCTGCTGGATTGATAGGTAGCTAGCTAGTTACGTTTGCTTTTTAAGTCAGCTAGGTAGCTAGTTAAGTCTGTTAAGTCAACTGGAGAGTCAGCTGCCAAGAAGGATAGCTTGCTTTAAGTCAGCTGGCTAGCCAGCCTACTAGCTAGTTAAGTCACTTACTGAACTCAGCTCACTGGCCAGCAGGATAGCTAGGTAGTTAGGTAGTTAAGACAGTTTGCAAGCCAGCAAGCTAAGTAGGTAGGTAGCTAGTTAACTCTGCTGGCTAGCCATCCAGCATCTA
>NW_007198661.1:0-741 GCF_000164805.1 Carlito syrichta | reverse complement strand
CAACAGAGTGAGACTCCAACTCAAAAAAAAAAAAAAGTAGCCAGGCATGATTGCAGATGCTATAGTTCCAGATACTTAGAAGGCTGAGGTGAAAGGATTACCTGAGGTCAGCAGCACTCCAGCTTGGACAACAGAATGAGACTCCAACTCATAAAATAAAGTGGGTTTCTTTTTTTTTTGAGTTGGAGTCTCACTCTTGTCGCCTAGCCTGGAGTGCAGTGGCACGTTCACAGCCACCACAGGCTCAACCTGCTAGGCTCAGGCAATCTTGCCGCCTCAGCCTTCCAAGTAGTTGGAACTACAGGCGCGCACTACCACACCCAGCTAATTTTTGAGTTGTAGAGATGAGGTCTCGCCCAGTTGCCCAGGCGGGTCTTGAACCCGCGGATTCAGGCAATCCACTCACCTCAGCCTCCCAAAGAGTAGGATTACAGGCTGAGCCACTGAACCCGACTACAGTGGGTTTCTTATACATACAATTTTGTTAGGTATTGTTTGTTTAAATCTACTCTGACAATCTTTGTCTTTTTCTGTCTTTTAATTGGTGCATGCACTTATTTATTAGATCATTCATATTTTAAATGATTTTTAATATAATTGTGTTAACATTTTCCATGTTTATAACAGTTTCTTATTCCTCAGATTGGATTAAACAATAAAATGACTTAGTATCTGAAGGGCCAAAGCAAAAAAATGGAGCTCACCTCAGATGTTTTGGGCAGACAGTTTGGCTTATACCTT
>NW_007198660.1:0-967 GCF_000164805.1 Carlito syrichta | reverse complement strand
CAATTCTTTTGCCAACTTTCCTCTCCTTTCTAATTCATTCTGCTCCATATTTCCCTTCGTTCCATTCCACTCCATTCCATGCGATTCCACTTCATTTCTCTCCTTTCCATGACATTACTCTCCACTCCATTCTTCTCCATTACCTTCCAATCCATTCCATTTCTCTCCATTCCTTTCCATTCCATTTTTTTCATTTCTCTCTATTCCATTCGATTCAATTTAATTCTTCTCTATTCTTTTCCATTCCATTCCATTCCTCTCCATTCCTTTACATTCCATTGCTCTCCATTGTATTCCATTTCTCTGCATTCCTTTCCACTCTTCTGCATTCCATTCCATTCCTTTTCTCTCAATTACAGTCGATTCCATTCCATTTCTCTCTATATTTTTTTGAGTTGGAGCCTCACTCTGTCACCTAGACTGGAGTGCAGTGGCCGCTCCCTGCCACCGCAGGTTAGACCTGCTGGGGGCTCCAGTGATCCTTCCAGCTCAGCCTTCCAAGTAGATGGAACTACAGGTGCACGCTACCATGCCCGACTAATTTTTGATTTGCGTAGGGATGAGGTCTCACCAAGTTACCCAGGCGGGTCTTGAACCTGCAGGCTCGGGCAATCCACTTACCTCAGCCTCCCAAAGGCACAAGATTTCAGGTAGAGGCACCAAACACGGCTCATTCCTCTAAATTCTATTGTGTCTTTTTATATTCCTGTCCATTCCTTACCATTGGATTCCTCTCCATTCCATTCCATTCCACTCCATTCCTTTCCTCTCCATTCCATTCCCCTCAAAGCCATTCCACTCCACTCCACTCCATTCCACTCCTCTCCTTTCCATTCCATTGTATTCCTTTCCACTACATTTGTCTCCATTCCATTCCTTTCCATTCCTTTCCTCATCATTCCACAGAACTCCATTCCATTGCATTCTTCTCCATTACTCTCTAATCAATTCCATTCCATTCCATTCC
>NW_007198659.1:0-300 GCF_000164805.1 Carlito syrichta | reverse complement strand
TTCCATTCTTCTTCTATCCATTCCATTTCATCCTTCCCTTTCCTCTCCATTCCGTTTGATTCCTCTCAATTCCATTTTATTCTTCTCCATCGCATTCCTCTATATTCCATTCCATCTTTTTCCATTCTTTTGAATTCATTGCCATTCGATTCCTCTACATCCCCTTCCATTTCTATCCATACAAATCCTGTCCATTCTATTCCAATTCATTCCCTATCTCTAGATTCCATTCCTCTCCACTCCATTCCATTCAATTCCCTTCCATTCCACTCTATTCCATTCCTCTCCATTCCATTCCTC
>NW_007198658.1:0-666 GCF_000164805.1 Carlito syrichta | reverse complement strand
CACCTGGCAAGCACAGGGCTCTTGCGATGGTAGTCGAAGAGGCCAAAGCCATGACTGGTGCCAAAGGCCACAAGGCTCCACTCCGTGTGGAGGGTGACAGCGGTGACAGCGGCTGGTGGCAGGCACTGCACCAGCACGCGGGGCTGGAAGCCTGCAGGCCAGGGCAGTGGCCCTGTGCGTGGGCTCAGTCGCTCATGGCCCTTCCATGTGAAGCCCTCGTGGTCCTGGAGAAGGTCCACGCTGGCCACGCAGACTGCCTGCTCTGCCGGCACATCACTGAGCTCCAGCACCAGCACCTGGCCTGCAGTGCCGGCCACCACCATCTGGGCTGTATACTTGCAGAGTGCAACCTTCTGCACACCAAGCCGGGGGTCATCACTGTAGGGGTCGAAGCAGCCCACCTTGCGGAAGGGTGGCCAGTCGTCCTCGGCAGCTTGGGCCAGGCTGTCAGCATGCTCACAGTCCGTCTGGAAGAGGCCAGCTGTGCTCAGCTTGTAGAGTGGCCGCAGTGCCACACCTGAGGCATCCCAGAAGCGCACGGTGCCATCCTCATGGCCAGTCAGCAGTCTGACTTGCAGGGAGTCAGATTTATGCGGCTTCTTATTTCTGGCATCCGCGCTTTGCGCCCTATTTTAAAAGGTCTTTCCCTCTCCAAACTAATTTTTT
>NW_007198657.1:0-849 GCF_000164805.1 Carlito syrichta | reverse complement strand
GGCGAAGGGCGGTTCCGAGGCCCGTAGGGGTGGGGCCCGCGCCTCCTACCGCCTCGCTTTCCGAGCTTCTCGGTTTCTGGGTTGTGGAGGCCAGACCTGCCCTTGAGGTTTGAAAAAGTCAGCACTCTGGAAACTGGGGTCTCTCTACGGCGGTCATTGTGGGTCTGTGTGTGGATCCAAGAATACCCCTGCAATTCGAATTCATCAGTTTAATGAAACTACCCCTGGAATTGCCTTTGAAGGGGACGCAACCTGGAATGTGAAATGCAAAATTCAGCGTGGTGGATTGTGCAATGTTAGTCTGAAGCCAAGCACAGCATTCCTTCCATTTCTGCTCCCCGTTCACTCCGGAAGAAGAGCGTCCACCGTGTGCTCCGTTCCACAGAATTTCATGGGGAAAAATACCCACGGTGTGGGTGTTAGGGGTGGGGTTAGTTAGGTCAACAACTGTTGTTTTAAAAAATGAATTAACTCTTTCCGAATAGAAATGAATTGCGTCGTTCTTCCCTCCTCTTGTTATTCCATCCCACACTTAACTTCACCTCGAACAACTTTTGTGATCAATTTCATCATCATAGTAATATACTTGTGTCAATAACTTCTAAATATCATGTAATTTCCAATAGATTTGTTTCATATGCATTCTGAAAAAGTAATTAGAAAAAGGATTTTTTACTAAAAAATTGTAATTATGTGAATCATTTGCTTTGCTTACTATTTTTGAATGTTCTGTCTACTGTGAGTAAGAAAGCCTGTAAACTAGTGTTAAGGAGACATTTGCATTTATTTTCATTTTATGAATAATTAATGTCCTGATAGTTCTAAAGGTAGTTTGTGGAGGGGATAGTT
>NW_007198656.1:0-497 GCF_000164805.1 Carlito syrichta | reverse complement strand
GCTAACAAGCTAGCTAGCTGACTAATCCAGATGTCTTAACTGGTTAGCTAACTAGCTAGCTAGCATACACAAACAGCTGACTCAAGCCATTTGATAACAAGCTAGCCTGCTGACTCAACCAGCTGACTTAACATGTTAGTTAACTAGCTAACTACCTTACTCAACCTGCTCACTTGACCCATTAGCTAATTATATAGCTAGCTGTCTTAATCAGCTAACTAAATTAGACAACTTACTTAACTAGCTGACTTTGCTAGCTGACTTAACTGGCTGACTTAAGTAGTTAGCTAGCTGATTTAACTAACCTGAATCAAACAGTTCGCTAAACATTTAGCTGGCTGAATAGCTAGCTGAGTTAATTAGTTAGCTAAATAGTTAAGTAGCAGACTTAAGTAGCTGACTTAAATAATTAGCTAAATAGTGAACTAGCTGTCTTAGCTAGCTGACTTAGCTAGCTAGCTAGTTAGCTAGCTGATTTAGCTGGCTGACTAATCTAG
>NW_007198655.1:0-431 GCF_000164805.1 Carlito syrichta | reverse complement strand
GCCTCAATAATACTCATCACACATGAGAGCTACTCCCCAGAGATCCTGTCACAGAAAAGGGTCAGTCAATGGGGCAACCATATGGGAAGAGCACCAATCACTGGACCACCATTCACCGAGGATCTCTAGTCAGTGTGGCCAATGACAGAGGAGGGGTCATCTTAGTGTATACACTATGAGGAGGCACCGTCATTGGGGCAAACATCACCAAGGAGTGCCAGTCACTGGGTTACACATTACAGAGGAGAGTCACAAACTTCAGCACCAATCACAGAGAGGAGGTCTTGTCACTAGCGCATTCATAATGGATGAGGGCCAGTCACTAGAGCATTGACCACAGAGGAGGGCCAGTCACAGAGGTAATGATTAAGGAGGAGGACCAGACACTAAGGCATCCATCACAAATGAGAACCAGTCATTGGGGAACCCAC
>NW_007198654.1:0-1003 GCF_000164805.1 Carlito syrichta | reverse complement strand
CACCATTCACCGAGGATCTCTAGTCAGTGTGGCCAATGACAGAGGAGGGGTCATCTTAGTGTATACACTATGAGGAGGCACCGTCATTGGGGCAAACATCACCAAGGAGTGCCAGTCACTGGGTTACACATTACAGAGGAGAGTCACAAACTTCAGCACCAATCACAGAGAGGAGGTCTTGTCACTAGCGCATTCATAATGGATGAGGGCCAGTCACTAGAGCATTGACCACAGAGGAGGGCCAGTCACAGAGGTAATGATTAAGGAGGAGGACCAGACACTAAGGCATCCATCACAAATGAGAACCAGTCATTGGGGAACCCACCATAGAGGAGTGCCAGTCACTGAGGCACATATTTTATAGGAGACAGTCACTGAAGCACCCATCATAGAAGAAGTATCAGTCAATTACTGGGTACATATTTTATAGGAGCGCCAGTCACTGGGGCACCCATCACAGAATAAGTCTACTCACTGAGGCACCCATCAGAGAGCACATCCTGTCATGGACAGTCATCATATAGGAAATCCAGTCACTGGGGCACCCATCAAAGACAAGAGTCAGTCATTGTGTCACCTATCACAAACAAGAGTCTGTTACAGAAGTACACATCACAGTACCCATTAGGATGGCTTTGTTACTGGGGATCTGATCACAGAATATGGCCAATAAAAGGTGCAGTCATTACAGAGAAGGCAAAGTCAGTGTGGTACACATCACTGGGGCATTGATCACTGAGGAGAGCCAGTCACTGAGCATCCATCATAGAGGAGGGTTAGTAACTGTGGCACCCATTCCAGAGGAGGTCCAGACACTGGGGCACCCATTTAGAGAAGGACCAATTACTGGGACACTGATCACAGAGAACCAGTCACTGAATCACCCATAATAGAGGAGGCCTGGTACCTGAGGAACCCATCAGAGAGGAGGGTTAGTCACTGGGTCATCCTTTATATAGGGAGTTCAGTCAATGGGACACTCATAACAGACATCGGGTACTCA
>NW_007198653.1:0-367 GCF_000164805.1 Carlito syrichta | reverse complement strand
TGTTCTTGTACCAATACCAAGCTGTTTTGATTATTGTAGCTTTATAATATAGTTTAAAGTTTGGGAGTGTGATACCTCCTACTTTATTTTTTTTGTCTGAAGATTGTTTGGGCAATTTGTGATTGCTTATATTTCAATATGAATTCTTGTATTGTCATTTCCAGGTCTGAGAAGAATGCTGCTGGTAATTTAATGGGTATTACTTGAAATCTGTAGATTGCCTTGGGTAGGATGGATATCTTAATAATGCTGATTCTTCCAATTCATGAGCATGAATATTTTTCCATTTGTTTGTGTCATCTTTGATTTTTTGAGCAGTGTTTTGTAGTTTTCACCATCTCTTCTCTTGAAGAGCTGCTACCTGTGA
>NW_007198652.1:0-383 GCF_000164805.1 Carlito syrichta | reverse complement strand
AGAATAACGGAATGGAAGGGAATGGAGTGGAATAGAATTGAGTGGAATGGAATGGAATGGCATGGAATTGAGATATATGGAATGGAATGGAATAAAGTGGAATGAAAAGGAGTGGAGTGGAATGGAATGGAATAAAGTGGAATGAAAAGGAGTGGAGTGGAATGGAATGGAATGAAATGGAATGGAGAGGAATGAAATAGAGAGCAATGGAATTTAATGGAAAGGAATGGAATGGAATTGAATGAAGAAGAATGGAATGGAATAAAATGGAATGGAATTGAGATTAGTAGAATAGAATGGAATGGAAAGGAATGGAATGGAACAGAGAAGAATGGTAAGGAGAGGAATGAAATGGAATGGAATGGAATTAAGTGGAGAGGGAT
>NW_007198651.1:0-353 GCF_000164805.1 Carlito syrichta | reverse complement strand
TAGCCAGCTGGCTAGCTGGTTAATTCAGCTAGTTAATTCAGCTGGCCAATCAGCTGGCTAGCAAGTTAAATCAGCTAGTTAACTCAGCTGACCAGGCAGCTGGCTAGCTGGTAAGCCAACTTGTTAAGTCAGTTGGCTGGCTAGGTAGCTAGCTAGTTAAGTCACATTGTTAAGTCACCTGGCTAGCTAGTTAAGTGAGTTAGTTAAGTCAGCTGGCTAGCCAGCTGGTTAGCTAGTTAAGTCAGTTCGCTGACCAGCAGGTTAGCTAGGGAATTAGGTCGTTAAGTCAGCTAACAAGCTAGTGGGCTATGTAGGTAGGTTGCTAGTTAAGTCAGCTGGATAGTCATCAGGCT
>NW_007198650.1:0-623 GCF_000164805.1 Carlito syrichta | reverse complement strand
GGCCAATCAGCTGGCTAGCAAGTTAAATCAGCTAGTTAAGTCAGTTGACCAGGCAGCTGGCTAGCTGGTAAGCCAACTTGTTAAGTCAGCTGGCTGGCTAGGTAGCTAGCTAGTTAAGTCACATTGTTAAGTCACCTGGCTAGCTAGTTAAGTGAGTTAGTTAAGTCAGCTGGCTAGCCAGCTGGTTAGCTAGTTAAGTCAGTTCGCTGACCAGCAGGTTAGCTAGGGAATTAGGTCGTTAAGTCAGCTAACAAGCTAGTGGGCTATGTAGGTAGGTTGCTAGTTAAGTCAGCTGGATAGTCATCAGGCTATCTAGCTATCTCAGCTAGTTAATCAGCTGTCTATGTAGGTAGCTACCTAGTTAAATCTGTTGGCAAGGCAGCTGGCTACTTCGTTAATCAGTTAGTTAATTCAGCTGACTAGGCTGTTGGCTAGCTAGTTAACTAGGCAATTAACTCAGCTGGCTAGCAAGCTGGCCAGCTAGTTAAGTCAGCTTGTTTATTCAGCTTGGTAACTAGCTGGCTTGCTAGTTAATTCAACTCATTAAGTCAGTTATCTAACCTGCTGGCTATCTAGTTAAAAAGCTAGCTACATATGATCAGTAACCAGCTGACTCACTAGTT
>NW_007198649.1:0-642 GCF_000164805.1 Carlito syrichta | reverse complement strand
AGGATAAAGAATGGAAAGGAATGAAAAGAGATGGAAATTAAAGTAATGTGATGGAGAGGAATGGAATGGAAAAAATCGATTTGAAAAGAATGTAATGGAATGAAGAGGAATGGGATGGCGAGGAAAGGATTGGACTGGAATAAAATGGAGTGGAGTGGAATGGAATAGAATGGAATGGAGAGGAATTGGATGGAATGGAAAGAATGCAATGAAATACAGGAATAGAATGGAATGGTGACGAATGGATTGGAGAGGAATAAAATGGAGTGGAATGGATTGGAATTCAATGAAATGGTAAGGAATCGAATGAAGAGGAAGGGATTGGTATTGCGTGGAATAAAATGCAATGGAGAAGAATGAAATGGAGATGAATTAAATGGAATGGAATGGAATGAATTAAATACACTGAAATGGAATGGAGGGGAATGGAATGGAGTGAAATGAATAAAAATGGAAAGGAAAAGAATGGAATCTAATGGAATGGAATAGAATGGAATGGATTGGAGAGGAATAGAATGGAAAGAAATGGAAGGGAGAGAAATGGAATAGAAAGGAGAGGAATAGAAGGATTCGAATGGAATAGCATGGTATTGAGAGGAATGAATGGAAAGGAAAAGAGTGGAAAGCATTGAAGCAGAGAGG
>NW_007198648.1:5439-6149 GCF_000164805.1 Carlito syrichta | reverse complement strand
TATCCAGCTGGCTAGCTATTTGGTCAGACAGTTAATTCAGCTGGTTTCTCAGCTGGCTAGTTAAGTAGCTAACTAGTTATATCAGCTGGATAGCCAGCTGGATAGCTGGTTATGTCAACTAGTAATTCAGCTGGCCACCCAGCTGCCTAGATAGTTAAGTCAGCTGGCCAGTCAGTTGGCTAGCTAGGTAGTTAAGCAGCTTGTTTATTCAGCTGGCTATCTAGTTATCTAGCTAGATAAGTCAGTTAGTTAAGTCAGCTTGCTAGCCAGCTACCTATCAGTAAAATCACCTAACTAGTAAAATCATCTGGCTATCCAACTGGCTAGCTTGTTAAATCACGTAGTTAAGTCAGTTCGCTGGCCAGCATGTTAACTACATATTTAGGTAGTTAAATCAGGTGGAAAGCCAGAGGTCTATGGATGTAGGTAGCTAGTTAAGTGTGTTGGCTAGCCATCAGGGTATCTAGTTATGTCAGGTAGTTAAGTCACCTGGCTCTCCATCTGTCCATCTAGGTAAGTAGCTAGTTAAGTCTGCTGGCTAGTCAGCTGGCTACTGCATTAAGTCAGCTAGTTAAGTTTGCTGACTGGGCTGCTGGCTACCTAGGTAGCTAGAAATTATTCAGCTGGCTAGCTAGCTGGCCAGCTAATAAGTCAGCTAGTTTAGTGAACTGGCTAACCAGCTGTCTAGCTAGTTAAGTCAGCTGGTGAAG
>NW_007198648.1:0-4095 GCF_000164805.1 Carlito syrichta | reverse complement strand
AAGTAAGCTCGCTAGCCAGCTGTTTAGCTAGTTAGCTAGGTAGTTAAGTCAGCTGGTAAGCCAGTGAGATATGTAGGTAGCTAGCTATTTATGTCAGCTGGTTAGTCACCAGTCTAGCAAGTGAAGTCTGCTAGTTAAGTCAGCTGGCTAGCCAGCTGGCTATCTAGTTATGCCAACTAGTTGAGTCAACTGGCTAGCCAGCTGGCTAGCTGGTTAAGTCAGCTAGTTAATTCAATTGGCTAGCCAACTGTCTAGCTAGGTAGTTTACTAGCTACATCCACTGGCTAGCCAGCTGGCTAGTTTAAGTCAGGTAGTTAAGTCAGCTGGCTAGCCAATTGACTAGGTAGGTAGCTAGGTAATTATGTCAGCTGGCTAGCCGGATGGCTAGCTAGTTAATTCAGCGAGTTAAATAAGCTGGCTAACCAGGTAGATAGCTAGATGGCTAGCTAGTTAAGTCAGTTGACTAGTTGGATGGATATCTAGTTAAGTCAGCTAGTTAAGTAAGCTTGTTAGCTGGCAGGCTAACTAGGTGGCTGGCAAGTAAGCTGGCTGCTAAGCAGGCTGGTCAGGTAGGTGGCCCACAATTTAAGACAGTTGGCTAGCCAGCTGACCAGCAGGGTGTCTGGCTAGTTAATCCAGCTGTCTGTCTGACCGTCCAGTCAGCCAGATGGCTATTTAAGCTGACTTGCTAGGCAGCTTGTCAGCCCACTAGCTAGCCAGTCAGCAGCCTAGGCAGCTAGCCAGCCAAGAATCTAGCTAGTTAAGCCAGCTGAATAGCCATGTAGACAACTAGTTACCTAGCTAGTTAAATCAGCTATCAACTCAGCTAACTATTCAGCTAGCTAGTGAAGTCAGCAAGCTAGAGAGTTAGGTAGCTTGTTTGCTAGCTATTTATGTCAGCTATATAGCCAACTATCTAGTCAGCTAGCTAGTTAAGTCAGCTAGCAAATCAGCTAGTTATTTAGCTAATTGGCTAGCAACTCAGCTAACTGGTCAGATAACTAGCGGGCTCACTCACTTTCCATCAGATCAGCTAATTAGACGGCTCGCTTGCCTGCAAACTGGTCAGTAAACTATCGGTTCGCTCAGCAGTCAGTAGGTCAACTAAATTGTTAAGTTCAGCTGGCTGGTTGGCAGGCTGGTCAGTTAGGTGGCCTGCTAGATAAGCCAGTTGGGTAGCCAGCTGACTAGCAGAGTGGCTGGCTAGTTAATGCAGCTGGCTATCCGACCGTCCAGCCCACCGAATGGCTATTTAAGCTGGCTGGCTAGTCAGGTGGTCAACCCACTAGATAGCTAGCTGACTGACTAACCAGATAACCAGCCATGTATCTAGCTAGTTTAGCCAGATGGCTAGCCATGTAGATAACCAGTTATCTAGCTAGTTAAGTCAGCTGGCTAACCAGCTGTCTAGCCCAGTTGCTAGTCAGCTAATTAAGTCAACTAGCTAGCTAGCCAGCTTGTTAAGTCACCTAGCAAGTCAGCTATCCATTCACCCAGCTAGTGAAGTAAGATGGCGAGTCAGCTTGCTGGTCCACTACCTAGTTAAGTCAGATAACTAGTCAGCTAGGTAGCTAAGTCAGTTAGCCTGTTAACTAGCCAGATAGCTAGCCAGTTAAGTCAGCAAGCTAGAGAGTTAGATAGCTTGTTTGCTAGATAGTTATGTCAGCTAGATAGCCAGCTAGCTATTCAGCTAGCTAGCTAAGTCAGCTAGAAAATCAGCTATTTACTTAGCTAACCAGTCGACTAGCAACTCAGCTATCTGGTCAGATAAATAGTGGGCTCGCTTGCTTTCCATTATCTCAGCTAATTAGTTGGCTCACTCACCTGCAAACCGGTTAAGAAACCATTTGGCTCACTCGCCAGCCAACAGGTCAACTAAATTGTCAGCTCACTCACAGGCCAACAGGTTAGCTAACTAGTGATCTTGCTAGCCAGTGGGCTAGTTAAATCACCTCACCAGTCATCTCACAAGACGGCCGACTATCTAATGCAGCTCACATGTTGGGTCACTCGCCAGTAGACTAGTTAAGTCAGCTCACTAGTCGATTTATTTGCCTGCTGACTAGCTAACTCTTCTGACCATTGGGCTCACTCACTAGCCGACTAAAGTCTGCTAACGAGTGAGCTAACTCACCAGCTGACTAGTTAAATCAGCTGACCAGTGGACTCTCTAGCCGGCCGAACAGTTAAGTCAGCTGACTTGTCGGCTCACTCACTGGCTGACTAGTTAAGTCAGCTCACCTGTAGGTTCACTCGCTGGCCTATTAGTTAAGTAAGCTAACCAGTCTGCTGACTAGCTGGCAAAGTATTTAAGTCAGGAAACCAATAGGCTGACTAGTCGGCCAACTTGTCAGCTGACAAGTTAGGTCTGCTAACTTGTGGGCAGACTAGTTAGGACAGCTAACTAGTTGGCCAACTGGTCGGCCAACTAGTAAGGTCAGCAAACTAGCCAGCCAAATAATTAACCAAGCTACCTTTTGGGCCATCTCGTCTGTCCACTAATTAACCCTGCTAAATAGTCGGCCAAATAGTTGGCTGACATGTTAAGCCAGGTAACAAGTCAGCAGAGTCGTCAGCCAGCATGTTAAACCAGATAAGTAGTAGGCCGAATCGTCAGACAAGTTAAGTCACCTACCTAACACGTTAGCCAACTAATTAAGACAGCTAGTTAACTCGTTTGCCAAATAGTAAAAAAAGTTAGCTAGCTCGTTAACCAACTTGTTATGTCAGCTATCTATCTCGGAAGCCAACTAGTTTAGTGAGCTAGCTAAGTCAGCTAGCTAACTAGCTAGTTACCTAAGTCAGCTAGTTAAGACAGTTAGCTCACTAGTTTAATAACTATTTAATTCAGCTACTTAAGTCTGCTACCTCACTAGTTAGCTAATTAGTTAAATCAGCTAGCTATTCAGCCAGCCAAATATTTAGCTAACTACTTAATTCAGGTAGTTAAGTCAGCTAGCTAACTAGTCACGTCAGCCAGTTAAGTCAGGTAGCTAAGTAGTTAAATCAGCTAGCTAAATCAGCTATTTAAGTCAGCTTTCTAATTTAGTTAGCTGGTAAAGACAGCTAAATAGGCAATTAGCTAGCAGGTTAAGTCAGCAGGTTGAGTCAGGTAGTTAGCTAGTTAACTAACATGTTAAGTCAGTTGGTTGAGTTAGCAGGCTAGCTAGTTAGCAAACGGGTTGAGTCAGCTGACTGAGTATGCTAGCTAGCTAGTTAGCTAATCAATTAAGTCATCTGGATTAATCAGGTAGCTAGCTTGTTAGTTAAAGAGTTATGTCAGCTGGTTGAGTCAGATAGCTAGCTCACTAGCTAATGAGTTAAGTTAGATGATTAATTTAGCTAACTAGCATGTTAGATAACGAGTAAGCAAACTATGTAGACATCTGGTTAAGTCAGCCAGTTAGCTAGGCAGCTAACTACTTAAGTCAGCTTGTTAGATAGGTAGCTAGGTAGTTAGCTAACTACTTATGTCAGCTGGCTAGCTAGGTAGCTAGCTAGCTAGTTAGCTAACTATTTAAGTCAGCTGGCTAGCTAGATAATTTGCTAGTTAAGTCAGCTAGAAAAGTCAGCTGGCTAGCCAGCTGTCTAGATAGGTAGATAGTCAGTTAAGTCAGTTGGCTAGCCAGCTGACTAGTTAGTTAATTCACCTAGTTAAGAGAGCTGTCAAGCCAACTGGCAACACAGGTGGCTAGCTAATTAAATCAGCCTGATATCTACCTGTCTAGCTAGTGATGTCAGTGAGTTAAGTCAGCCGACTAGCCAACTGGGTAGCTGGTTAAGTCAGCTAGTTTATTCACCTGTCTAGCAAGCTGGCTAGGTAGGTAGCTAGTTAGATAAGTCAGCTTGCAAGCAAGCAGGCTAACTGTTGGATTCAGTTAGTTAAATCAGCAAGCTTTCCTGCTGGCTAGGTAGTTAGCTAGTTAGTTAAGTGAGCTGGCTAGCCAGTTTGCTAATTTAAATCAGCTAGGTAAGTCAACTGGCTAGCCAGGTGGCTAAATAGGTAGCCAGTTAAGTAAGGCAGCTGTCTACCGGACTGATTTGGTGGTTAAGTCAGCTAGTTAAGTCACCTGGCAACCATCTGGCTCGCTAGTT
>NW_007198647.1:0-612 GCF_000164805.1 Carlito syrichta | reverse complement strand
CTGCCCTCCAGTCTGGATGACAGAGACTCCAACTCAAAAAAAAAAAAAAATGTATATTTGGGCAGATGCATATCAAAAGGTTGATAATGGTTTTATGTTGGACACCTCTTGGCCACTTTGAATGTTCTCACATCAGCTAAGCAGTTTACTCAGATTCAAGTGGTTGCTCCCTGCAGTGTTTCTCCTTAAGACCCTGCCATGTACCTCCGCCTCCTGCCCCAGATATTGCCACCCGGGGCCCCCAGGGTGACTTGTCCCGGACTCACACCGGTGTGATTACCATTACCATTACCATTACCATTCTGAGTAATGGGGAGTCTCTGGATAAACGCTCCCACCTTTCCTCCTCTGGGGCAGGCTGAAGGTTCGACCTGAGGAGTCCCATGTGTCCACTAGGTGACTGAGCAATAACGCCTCTTTATATTGGCTTTCCCTCTTTCCCTCCCCATCCCTGACTCCTGCTCCCAAACCAATTACCTTCAAGGAAGCAAGCCTTTGTCTCAGGCTAAGAGCTGTTTCTTCCCAATTGAAGATTCTATCACAAAACAAGTGTGCAGATTGTTTGTGTCGATCAAATTTGCTTATTTATTGGAATTATAATTTTAGAGCTTT
>NW_007198646.1:0-384 GCF_000164805.1 Carlito syrichta | reverse complement strand
GTTTACCCTTTTGAAGAACCAGCTTTTTGTTTCATTGATTTTTTGTATTATCATTTTGTCTTCTATGTCCTGGATTTGGACTTTCTTTTTTGGTGATATGGATTCTTCTGCTGTAATTAGGGTTTTGGTGATCTTGCTTTTCCAGATTCCTTAGGTGCTTTTTAGCCTGTTAATTTGTGATCCTTCCATTTTCTTTCTGTGCATTTGTAGAGATATGAATTCTCCTCGTACTATAGCTTTCATGGCATCCCAGAGACTTTGGCAAGATGTTTCTTTATTTTCATTTGCTTCCAGATATCTTTTAATCTCTGTTTTGATATCACTATTGACCCAGGAATTGTTTAGCATCATACTGTTTAGTGTCCATGTCTTTGTGGGTTTTGG
>NW_007198645.1:0-493 GCF_000164805.1 Carlito syrichta | reverse complement strand
TTATTGAGTTGGAGTCTCACTCTGTCACCCAGACTGGAGTGCAGTGGCCGCTTCCGGCCACCGCAGCCTCGACCTGCTGGGCTCCGGCAATCCATCCATCTCAGCCTTCCAAGTAGCTGGAATTACAGGTGCGTGCTACCACGCCCAGCTAAATTTTGATTTATTGTAGAGATGCTGTCTCGCCAAGTTGCCCAGGCAGATCTCGAACCCGCGGGCTCAGGCAATCCACTGGCCTCAGCCTCCCAAAGCCGCGGGATTACAGGCTGAGCCACTGAGCCCGGCTTGTACTCCACATCTTTAAAATAAAATTTTTTTAAAAAGAAAAAGAATCAGCCGGGCGTGGTAGCGCATGCCTGTAATTACGGTTACTTGGAAGGCTGAGACAGAAGGATCACCGGAGTCCAGCAGGTCGAGGCTGCAGTGGCTGGGAGCAGCCACTGCACTCTAGTCTGAGCGACAGAGTGAGACTCCAACTCAAAAAAAAAAAAAAAAA
>NW_007198644.1:0-830 GCF_000164805.1 Carlito syrichta | reverse complement strand
CCAGTTCCATTACTGGCTGAAGTACTCTGTAGGGACCCAGCGCCACTCTCACCATTTACAGCCTGCCCTTTGGAACTTTGGAGCTCTGGAACTCCGGGTCCACCCTGGCTGAGGCACTCAGTGTGAGACCCCAAGCCAGAGGACCCAGACAAGCGGAGAAAAACAGATCTGCTTAAACTGCCTCGCCATTCTCCAGGCAGAGACTTCCATTGCCCTGCCCACCTAGCAACAAACTTTACCTCAGCTCCTAAGGCAACAGTGTGAAACAGGAGACAAAGCCCCACCCCTATGCTGCAACGAAAAACAAAAGGGAGAGGCTGGAATCGGAGATCACAGAAGTGACTCTAGTCTGATTGCTTATTTTGACTTATGATTTTATCATTGAAACTGTTGGTCTAGATTACGTTTGGTGTTTACCTTCTGACTTATACTGTTTCTTAACTTTTTTCGCCTGTCTCTGTTTAGCTATCAGTATTCCTTAGGGAATCTTTCTTACCTGTCTTTTTTCACTTCTTCCCAGCCCTGTGTCTCTCTCTCACCTGATAGTTGGTATGTATATCTGTTTTCCCTCTTGCACTTCTCTCTTTTGCTTATTTTGACTTATGATTTTATCATTGTAACTGTTAGTTTAGATCACGTCTGTTGTTGACCTTCTGACCTACACTATTTCTCGATTTTATTGACCTGTGTCTGTGTAGCTACCAGTACTCCTTAGGGAATCTTTCTTACGTGTCTTTCTTCACTTCTTCCCAATACTGTGACTGTTTTTCACCTGATAGCTGGTATGTATATCTGTTATCCCTCTCGCACTTCTCTCTTTTGCTCATTTT
>NW_007198643.1:0-10938 GCF_000164805.1 Carlito syrichta | reverse complement strand
GAGCAGTGTTTTGTAATTTTCATTGTAAAGGTCTTTCACATCTCTGGTTAGGAAGATGCCAAGGTATTTCATTTTTTGTGTGTGTTTAGCCACTCTTAATCAACCTGTCACCTCCTCCTACTGATATTCATATACCTCTTCTACCATGGTTTCAACTATTTCTGGGATCTTTTCCAAGTTTGGTGACATCTGTTCCCCTCAGTTCATAACCTATTGTCTGTTTCATTTTGTTTTGTTTTTGAGTTGGAGTCTCACTCTGTCACCCAGACTGGAGTGCAGTGGCTGCTCCTGGTTACTGCAGCCTCAACCTACTGGGCTCCAGCGATCCTTCTGCCTCAGTCTTCCAAGTAGCTGAAACTACAGGCGTGTGCTACCACGTCCAGCTAATTTTTGATTTATTGTAGAGATGAGGTCTTGCCAAGTTGCCCAGGTGGGGTCTCGAACCCGTGGGCTCAGGCAATTCACTCTCCTCAGCCTACCAAAGCATGGGATTACAGGCTAAGCCATTGAGCCCAGCTGTCTGTTTTGTTTTTAATTTAATGTCTCAGACTTATATTTTGTACCCGTGGACCACTTTCTGAACTCTCTTTGAATCTTTACTTGAGATTCTCTCTCTTCATTTAATAATAATGGTAGGAGTCATTTTTTTGTCTTTTTCTCTAGAGGTAATATGGAAAATTTATGATTGGATTCAGAAAGCTACCAAGAAGGATGAACCTGTGGAGATAAATTATAAAAATAATGCATTGGAAAAAATATTTTCTCTGAGCAAAAACTTTGTTCCATTAACAGAAAGATCCCATAAGTCTGACTAAGAGGAATAAGTTTGAAACAAAATTCACATTCAAATTTTCAGAATCAAAATCATGCAGAAAAGAACTCTGATTAGTTAAATGGTCATGGAAAATTACTTTTCCATACTGTACTTGAAACCTCCTACCCTCAAGGTCAGTACTATGAACATAATTTATTTGTAAAGTCTTTCAACGTGGTAAAAAATCTAAAAAGATATCACAGAATTCACACAGAAGTGAAACCTTGTGATTGCAGTGAATGTGGAAGGGCTTGTATATGAAAAGCAATGCTCATTGTCCATCAGGAAACACACACAGGAGAGAAATCCTTTGTATATCTTGAATGCCAAAAAGCATTCAAGACATACAAAGTAGTATGGAAATGCTTGGTAGACATCAGTTGTTTCACCTTGGAGAGAAACACCATGAATGCAATGAATGTGGAAAAGCCTTCCACCAAAAAAGTCATCGTATTATCCATCAATGATGCCATACTGGAGAAAAACCCTTCAGATGCATTCTTTGTGGTCAGACCTTCAATCAGAAGTCACAGCTCATTAGACATGAGAGACATCACACGGGAGAGAAACTATATCAATGTAGTCAATGTGGGAAAGCCTTTCTTGAGAAATCATACCTCACTGTTCATCAGAGAAGTCATACAGGAGAGAAACCTTTTCAATGTAGTGAATGTGGGAAAACCTTTTCTGTCAAGTTATTTCTCACTTCCCATCAGGAAATTCATGCTGGAAAAAAATCTCTGGAACGAAATGAGTGCTGGAAAGACTTCAGTAAGATGTCAGATCTCCCTGAATGTAAGAAAACTCACATAAGAGATAATCTGTGAGTGCAGAAAAAGTTGGGATACTTATCCATTCATGTTGGCCTTTGTAAGCATCCAAAAACTTAGCCAGGAGAGAGGTCTTTTAAATACAGTGAAAAAGGAAAAATTATCTTCCAACAACACAACCTCATATTTCATTACATAAATGAAATATGAATTAATTGAAAGGTGGAACTCTTGAGAAGACATACTTCACACAGAAGGAAAACTTTTGGAGTGAAACATTTTTGCATAGGCCACCATGAGATAGGCTATATTTATTAAGCACAAACATCATGAATGCTGTGAATCCTGGAATGCCTTTCAAAGAAATGAGTCTTCATTCCAAAGAAAACAGACAACTGAAGTCTTGTGAATGGGATACCTCTGGCATAAAGTTCAAACTCATTGTGCTTCAGAGAATTTTATTGAGGAGAAATAGTTTAGTGTAATGATGGTGGGAAAGGCAGTTGGCATATAAGAATTTTACAGTAACTCAACTTGCTATATGACCATGTATTCATAGAAAACATACAAAAGAGTTATGAAGTGCAGATAACCTTAGTATGAAAAAGGAGACTTTGTTACATATTTGAATATGTGGTATAGTCAGCAGTAAATTAAGAAAGTTTCCTGATATACATATTTGCTTTGTTTCTGAGTGTGTATGTAAAACATGCATGTAGCAAATTTCAAATTTCAGAAGATAATGAAAGTGTCTATCATGGAATTCTTGTTCCATTTTGTGTGTTACCACCAGACTATGACACCTTTGTAAATTTGTATGTTATATAAATTACAAGGGAAGTAATCAAGTTTAAGAAGAACTCTGTAATGTACTACATTTACCTTTTTTCTTTACTGTTTACTGGTTTATGTAAATAGATCTGGTAGTTCTTTTCAGACTGAATAATTTGGTTTTTAAAACCAAATGGTCTTTTGGTTGTCAGGAAAAAAACACTAAAAATTTTGAAGTTTGGACGGGCATGGCTGCTCATGCTGGTAATCCCAGCACTTTGGGAAGTCGAGGTATGAGGATCACTTGAGCCCAGGAGTTTGAGGCTGTGATGAGCTGTGATCGTGCCACTGTACTCCATCTTGGGTGACAGAGTGAGACCCACAACTAAAAAAACAAAGAATTTTAAAACTGATCACATATCACAATTATTCTATCCCTGAGTTCTGAAAAAGTGGAAGCAACTACTGTTTTCAAAGAAATAAATTTTGAAATATCATCATTACTGATGGTATTGTTCAAATGAAGAATGTGGTTTGGATGTGCTTCTTACTGCTTCCCCTGCAAAACCTAGTGTTTTCTTTTTCTATTGCTACCATAACAAAGTACCACAAACTGGGTGGCTTAAAATAACATTTTGTTTGTTTTATAGATCTAGAGGCTGGAAGTCTGAAATTAAGGTGTGAGCAGGATCATGCTTCCCCTTAATGCTGAGACCTTCCTTTCATCTTCCTAACTTCTAGTGGTTTGCTTGCAGTTTTTTGCATTCATTGGCTTCAAGCCACATAGCTCACAATTTCTATATTTGCATTCACATGGTATTCTCCCTATGTGCCTCTGTGTTTTCACATAACTATTTTATAAAAACACCAGTCATAATAAATTATGGGTCCATCTTACTCCTTTATGATCTCATGTCAACCAATTATATCTGCAACTATTCTGTTTTCAAGTAAGATCATTTCTTGAGGTACTGGAGGTTAGGACTTCAGCAAATATTTTGGGGATGGAAAACAATTCCACTCATAACAACTAGTGATTTAGATGTAAATCTGTAATCTCAGTTTCATATCAGACATTTGGGCAAGTACACTCATCATGCCTCCTCAGTGGAGACTGAGAAAGAACAGTCTGCATATCTGCCTCTTTGAGGCATGCCCTGAATCCCATGCCAATAATGCCTACCCCTGCCACAGCAGATATGAGAGGGAATGCATCATTTTGCTGACAGGCAGACCCAAACACAGAAAAAGAATACAGGCTATTCATACAGCAACTATTGATAACTCACAAATCTGATACTTCGCTTCTTTTGAGAGACAGCACAAGACAAAACATGTAAAGTATTCTTTCAAATACAATGGGCATAGCTGAACTTTATTAAGTCCAATCACAAGTTTTGGAAAGTTAATGTTTCTTTAGACAGGGTGGGGACTTTTCAATTACACAGAATGTGCAAACTCATGAAACAGATAATATTCATGCAATAGAATGCTAAAAACAACAACAACAAAATAAGTGTCTTGGGGATACCCAAATCAGAGAGAGTGAATAAGGAATGCAAACTTGTTGCAAAAGATACATCTAGTGTATTTTTAACAGACCTAAATCTACCCTTCCTAACCCTACTTGTGACATAGGAGCTGTATTTCATGAACATTTCTTCATTGCCAGCTGGCTCAATCATGGGCTCATGAATAGAGGTGCAGTAGCAGAGATATGTGACCTTAGCAAAGAGACTTCTCTTTCTCGTTCCAGTGGGTTTTCTGATGGTTTGACTTCCAGCAGGTTGGCATGCTATAGTTCTGATGACTTTATCTTTAGTGTCCTTCATTGATGAACCAGGCCTTTTTGTACCTTCTAGTGAACTTTTACACTATCAGTGGCCCCTTTCTGCAAACCAAGTGTGCTCTGGTGGTGGCCTTCTGTGAATTCTTCTGTCACCCCATAGGAAGTTACTTTTCCCATAGCAGGCTGCAGGTACTCATGGCTGCCATATTTCCCAAATGAAGTATACATTTCAGCTTTTGCGACTGGAGTTTTCTAAGTTCTTAGTCTCCACTGGCTCCAGAATCAGTAACTATTCTTGCATTTGCTATATCTGTATTGTTTGGAGTTCTCTTCTACTCTTTTTGATTTTTTACTATCTTTTAATTTTTGAGAACTCTTTACTGATATAATTTCTCCTGATGAACCATGACTGATGAAAAACCTTTTATTAAACTGGAGAAATACCCTAAACAATATTTGTTGATATATAGAAAAAATAGAAAGTAGTGGCAAAATAAAAATTTTAAAGGCTGTTGTTACTGTTGTGGGGAGCTGGGGAAGATTCAATCAGGGAGGAGCCTATGTGGTGATTCAATTATATTGATACTATTGTCTCCCTAGTAGCTACATAGATTCTTTCTGGTTTTGGAACTGCGTCAAAGTACATTAACTTTCCATCTTTACTCTTTTTAATAATATCATGCCAAAAATTTATATTGCTGTATCTTGAAGTTTACTGATTCCTCTGGTATCTTCATTCTACTAAGTAGTAACCCTCATGAAATTTTAATTTGGGGTTATTTTTAATAGTAAAATTTATATTTGGTTTTCTTTTGTTGCTTTTATTTCTCTTCTGAAAACTTGAGAACGCTGTCTTTCCATTGATTTTGAGAGTGTTCATATTACCTCATGAAGTATTGTAATAGCTACTCTAAAGTCCCCTGGTGATCCTAATGCCTTGCTCATCACAAGTTTGGCATCTGATTGCCTGTTTTCTTTTAAACTGGTCAGATTCTCCTAGTTCTTTATATAAAAAAAGTTTATATATAACTTTTTAAATTGTTCCCTGAGCATTTTGAATATTAAATTGTGAGACTCCTGTCCTGTTAAAAACCTCTGGACAGCCAGGCTCGGTGGCTCAGCCTGTAATCCCGCGCCTTTGGGAGGCTGAGGTGAGTGGATTGCCTGAGCCCGCGGGTTCGAGACCCGCCTGGGCAGCGAGACCTCATCTCTACAATACATCAAAAAATCAGCCAGGCATGATAGCACATGCCTGTAATTCTGGCTACTTGGAAGGCTGAAGCGGAAGGATCACCGGAGCCCAGCAGGTCGAGGCTGCGGTGGCCGGGAGCGGCCACTGCACTCCAGTCTGGGCAACAGAGTGAGGCTCCGACTCAAAAAAAAAAACACAAACCTCTGGACAATATTAATTCTTTTAATGTTAGAATGCAGTCAGCTTGGTTATATTTAGGCTATAAATCTTTCTGTGGGTAGTGGCTCCAATGTCTGCAGTTTTCAAAGTCCTTGTTATGCTCTCTGGATGTGCCCCTCAAATAAGCCACTTAGGTCTCATCTAAACCTTAGTGGTTTGCATCATAGTTCAATTTTCAGAACCTTTACTATGCTTTGTGTGTGTTTGTTTTTCACACATGTGCAACAGGAAAGGTGACTGTGATTTATGTCTCAAGGAATTCCTTTTAGCTCTTCTTTCCAGAATTTTTTTTATTGTCTGGTTCTCTGGAGCCCTTTTATCCAGTACTTTTTCTAGAAAGTGAATTCCTTCATTGTTTTAGTTTTCCATGATGTCAGAAAGTTTTGTACTGGACTCACTCAGGGGCAAAGCAGGGAAATAATAAACAATTGAACAAAAAAAGGGATTTCCTCCATGTTTCTTGCACAACAGGGAATCATTTTTCCAAAATTTTCTGTCCATAGAGATGAATTAAATGCTGGTGTAGAGGAAGGAAAAGAAGATCCCTTTTCTCATTCATTATAAGTGTCCGGCTGATACTCCTATAACAAAATACAGGTTCAAAAGAGGAAAACATAACAAATTTATTTAATCCACTTTACATGACAGAGGAGCCTTCAGAGTGAAGATTCAAAGATACAGTATAACTATCTGATTTTATGCTTAGGTACAATGTGAAAGAACATATGCATAGAAATGTGATTTTAAAAAAGGGTATAACCTAATGGGAATAGGCTGAGTGGGGAAATTAAAAATGGCCTATGTGTTCAGATTTTTGGCCTCTCTGTTGTAGCATTTTTTCCTTTACAATATTGGTCAGGACCCCTTCTCGAATGAAGGGTCTTATAATTTACTACTGAACAAAATAGGTCAGAGAATTTCTAAATGGCCAGCTCCTACACAGAAAAGTATGGGAAAGAAAGAGTAATAATCGTAGGTTTTATGGCTGGCTTTAAGGAAGAGAAGTCCTGGTTTTTATGCCCTCCCCTTGGAGAAGAATATTCTAATTTCTGTGACTTGCCTTGTGGGGAAAAATAAGCAAGAGACTGGAGAATAGGAGAAAGTCAAAGGACATTACTTCTGAGCCTGTTTCTGAGGCCTTCCACTGTTTAGTTCAAAGTACTGAGCATGCCAAAGCAGTGAACTTTGATGTATTGTATTCTGAGACCAACATTGGCAAGGATGTGGAACATCCTCTTTCATAACAAGTGGGAATGCAAAATGGTACAATTACTTTTTGAATGTAGTTTGATGACTTCTTAGAAAAGTAAACATATTCTTACCATACAAGCCAACAATCATGTGCTTTGGTACTCACTTAAGCAACTTAAAAACTTATGTCCCCACAAAAATCTGCATGGATATTTACAGCAGCTTTATTCATAATTGCCTAAGTTGGAAGCAACCAAAATGTTTTTCAATAGGTGAATGGATAAATAAACGATGTTATATCCAGACAATGCAACATTATTCAATGCTGGAAAAAAAATGGGCTTAAGTCTCATTTTTCCTAAGGGTTATATCCAAAAAATTTTATGTTGGAGTTTCAGACTCAATTAGGTCTAGTTGTTTTTTTTTAACAGTGTCTCATAAACATAAAAGAATCATCAGTTTCCAAAGACCCCAATATACCATGTTGCAATGGGAACTGGGAATCCGCAATGAAAATTCCTAATGAAGAGAATAAAAATTGAGAGGATATAGCAGGTGTTATTCTACTGCAATTAACCAAGGCCAATGGGCAGGAATAGTAAGAATTCCCTGCCCTGGCAGTGAAGCAAGTCTCTTAATTAGCCCATCTGCAAACTCTGGTTCTATGCAGAGGTATGTGGTCCTTCATGGTGCCTGGTGTCTCTTTCTTGCATTGTTTCATTGTTCATTGTTTCCTAAGGCCACACCTTGGTTGGGCATTAATGAGTATATATATTTTTTGCTTGAGATTAAAAGCATTCATAGGGGTCAAGAGTGCAAATGAAATGGGTAAACTGCTCTGCCTTAGAAATGCAAAGAACCTTAAGGGAGACATGAGGGGAATAGAGAAGAAATTCGACTGAGTAAAGCAGTGGAGTATGTGAGGGCATTGACAACAGGACTGGTATATCCATGTAGAGTTGTATCTTTTGCCAGAAAAGTATGTTACACAATGTAGGACCATTTCTGAGTGGTTTATTTCAGAAAGCAAGGTAAAGGGCTAAGCACTTTTTTGGGTTGATTTATTTCAAAGAAAGGTCATAAAGCAATAGTTGGTCAGAGTTCTTTACTTGAAGCAGAAATGAAAAGCCAGAGGTGTTCATGAAAATATAAGCCACATGGGAATTTTTAATTATTGTGAACATGAGGATGAGAATGAATTGGACAGGTCCTGGTTCTTGTAATGAGGGCTGAAGATAATTTAGTTTAGGTGTTCAAACACCTAAAACATCATTTGACACCTAGATGATATTATTGTTTTTTGATTCATTAATTCAGTAAATATTTATTATAAATAATCTACCACATATCATACACTATTTTACACATAGGGGATAGGAATCCATCAGTGATCAGTACAGATAAAAATCCTCTTCTCCACACAGTATACATTTTCATTATTTGAAAGAAATCATATCAAGTAGTACATAATTATTATACTGTTTTGTGGCAATCAGTTTGAATGAAATGGCCAAATTTCTTGAAAAAAATCACAGTTTATCAAAAGTGACAGGTTTGACAAAAGAAAACAAACCCAACAAATGGTCTAAAAATTGTTAAGAAAATTGAACTTGTATTTAAAAGTCTTCTCCAAAAGAAAACTCAAGACCCAGGCAGCTTCACTTGTAAATTTTTTCTAAATTTTAAAAATGTAATGCCAGAGATGATATTGAGAAAGTTACTCCATTTAGGAGACCATCATAAGTTGACATAAAATATAACAAGTTCAGTAAAGAAAAGTGAAATAACAGCAACATCTTTACATAAACATAAACATAGAAATTCTTTTAAAAGATCTGTGAGATAGGCTATGAATATATAAAATAACATCATGAACAAGAAATGCAAGAGTAATTTAACATTAAAAAATCAACCAATCCAGAGACGGGGCAAGATGGCGACGGCATAGGTGAACTGGTGAGATTCTCTGAACGTGAGTTCCCAAAAAGGCTATCACTTCGCTACCCCCATCCCCCAGCCCACCACCAACCGCACTGGGGGCAGGCCCGGGAACTTCAGTCCCACGCAAGGCCAGATATTGCACCCCTCCCCCCACTGCTGCCGTTCTACTCGTGTGTGGAAGTCTCCGGTCCCAGCCCCCTCCAGATCCCTCCCCGGCTGCATTGTCTCCAGCCTGGGCACCCGGCATCAAGCCGCCGGTCACACAGGGAGGCTCTGGGCACCCGCCCCCCAGAGACGCTGGTTCCATTTCTGGCTGAAGTCCTCTGTTGGGTCCCAGCGCCACTCTCGCTGTCTAGAGCCTGCCCTTTGGAACTTTGGAGCTCTGGAACTCCGGGTCCACCCTGGCTGAGGCACACAGCGTGAGACCCCAAGCCAGAGGACCCAGACAAGCGGAGAAAAACAGATCTGCTTAAACTGCCTTGCCATTCTCCAGGCAGAGACTTCCATTGCCCTGCCCACCCAGCAACAAACTTTACCTCATTTCCTAAGGCCAGGTATTGCAGCGTGCGGGGAAGTTTTGGGTCCCTGCTCCCTCCAGCTCTCTCCCCGGCCTGGCACCCGGCACCGCAGGTCGCACAGGGAGGCTCTGAGCGCCCGCCCCTCAGAGACACCGGTTCCATTACTGGCTGAATACTCTGTAGGGACCCAGTGCCACTCTCGTCATTTACAGCCTGCCCTTTGGAACTTTGGAGCTCTGGAACTCCGGGTCCACCCTGGCTGAGGCACACAGCGTGAGACCCCAAGCCAGAGGACCCAGACAAGCGGAGAAAAACAGACCTGCTTAAACTGCCTTGCCATTCTCCAGGCAGAGACTTCCATTGCCCCGCCCACCTAGCAACAAACTACCTCAGCTCCTAAGGAAACAGTGTGAAACAGGACACAAAGCCCCACCCCTATGCTGCAATGAAAAACAAAAGGGAGAGGCTGGAATCGGAGATCACAGAAGTGACTCTAGTCTGATCACTTATTTTGATCTATGATTTTATCATTGAAACTGTTGGTCTAGATTACGTTTGGTGTTTACCTTCTGACTTATACTGTTTCTTGATTTTTTTGGCCTGTCTCTGTTTAGCTATCAGTATTCTTCAGGGAATCTTTCTTACCTGTCTTTTTTCACTTCTTCCCAGCCCTGTGTCTCTCACTCACCTGATAGTTGGTATGTATATCTGTTTTCCCTCTTGCACTTCTCCCTTTCGCTTATTTTGACTTATGATTTTATCATTGTAACTGTTAGTTTAGATCACGTCTGTTGTTGACCTTCTGACCTACACTGTCTCTCAATTTTATTGACCTGTCTGTGTAGCTATCAGTACTCCTTAGGCAATCTTTCTTACGTGTCTTTCTTCACTTCTTCCCGATCCTGTGACTGTTTTTCACCTGATAGCTGGTATGTATATCTGTTATCCCTCTCGCACTTCTCTCTTTTGCTCATTTTGACTTATGATTTTATCATTGTAACTGTTGGTTTAGATCACGTTTGTTGTTTACCTTCTAACTTACACTGTTTCTCGATTTTATTGCCCTGTCTCTGTGTTGCTTCAGTACTCTTTAGTACTATGTAGCTATCAGTACTCTTTCTTACGTGTCTTTCTTCACCTCTTCCCAGCCCTGTGTCTCGTTCTCACCTGATAGATGGTATGTATATCTGTTTTCCCTCTCGCACTACTCTCTTTCTAACTCCCTATTGACCCCCCCTTCCTCCATTATTTTCCTCTTCTATATGCCCCCTTTTTAAATCTAGGGACCAAGACTGCAAACTGCTGAATAGACAGACTGTAAAGCAGAGGGAAAAGTGAACAAAACCAGAAGACCCTCATAAGGAAGAACAGGTCATTGAAGAAGAGAAATAAAAGCAACACCACATTCCCTCTAAAACAGAATTGAAGAGGGGGAGGGAAAGGGGTAAAGGGAGAAAAATCTACAGAAATGAAGAAAAACCAAAAGAAGAGTATGGGTCTCTCCCAGACGCCTGGGAGAGTAGACACTGAGAAAATTGACTTTGGAATACAAACAATGAAAAGTCCCCAGGATGAAGGGTCTCAAAATGCAAATGTAGATATCAAAACAATAATGGAGAGATTAAAAAGAATTGAGGAGACACAAGAAGAAACTAGGAAGGAGCTGATATCTGAGATAACAGTAATAAAGAATACTGTGAATGAAATAAATAACAAATTGATAAGCATGGAAA
>NW_007198642.1:0-787 GCF_000164805.1 Carlito syrichta | reverse complement strand
CGGAATGTTCATACCCATTCTGTAAAGTAGCATGGCTCCAATGATAACACATCCTTCCTCGTGGGTTTCTATTTAACTTGCATGAGGAAATTAAAGGAAAATTCAACCCCCTATATGTGCAAATGTAAAACAACCTATGAGAAAATAATACATATGCATATTTCCCTAAAGTTTTACCTCTAAAACTTTCAGAGGTTTTTTTGTTTGTTTGCTTGTGTGTTTGTTTTTTTGGCAGCTTTCGATGAAACATATCCTTTTGGGTAGATATTGGAATGAGAAACAATGTTTAAATGATTCACTAGCACTGGATGAAGCCTGGATTTTCATTCACCTAATTACAGTCATTGAGATTTTATTCCCCACCCAGCAGTAATGAAGCCTCCTCCCCTCAAGGGTCAGTGGAGACCATGTTGAAAGCCTGAATTTCTACTCCTACCCAGAGATAGTGCGGCTCCTCTACCCCCTTTGCCAGAATAGTCAAAGGGGCCAAGTGAGGTACCAGGACTTACCACCTTTCTGTGGTAACAAGCTTTATCCCCCTCCTGTGGAGAGCCACATGGGGAGCAGCAACTCACTACCTCTATGGGGTGATGTCAGTGGAGAACTAAGTCGGGAGCCTGAATTCCTGCCCTCACTTAATAACGAGGCACCCATCACCCCCATCTGACAGTATTGCCCCCACCATAACTGTGTCAGAGGAGGCCCTTCCAAAACACAAGATTTAAATAAGATCCAGAGTCCTCATAATGCCCCAAATTTCCAGGATATAATAGAAAATCACTTATCA
>NW_007198641.1:0-403 GCF_000164805.1 Carlito syrichta | reverse complement strand
GCGTGCGCTACCACGCCCGGCTAATTTTTTTGATTTATTGTAGAGATGAGGTCTCACCGATTTGCCCAGGCAGGTCTCGAACCCGCGGTTCAGGCAATCCACTCACCTCAGCCTCCCAAAGGCGCGGGATTACAGGCTGAACCACTGAGCTCGGCTTGACTCGTATTTTAAAATAATTTCTCTTAACTGCAAGACCATAGACCATTGTGGTCTTGGATGGGCAGACATAGACCATTAAAGGAGCTGTTGAAGAAATTTGAGTGAAAGGTGATGGCTACTAATACCTGGGAGTGGCGCGAATTTATTAGGTTTGCTTTGAACATAGAGCCAGAAGAATTTGAAGATGGAAAGAAGAGAGAGAAGATACAGAGGTTTTTTTCTTTTTCTTTTCTTTCTTTCTTTT
>NW_007198640.1:0-717 GCF_000164805.1 Carlito syrichta | reverse complement strand
CAGCTAGCCAGCTGGCTAGCCAGCTGACTTAACTAGTTAGCTACCTAGCAGGCAAGCAGGGAAGCCAGCTGAATTAACTAGCTGATGTAAATAACTAGCCAGCTGGCTAGTCAGCTGACTTAACTAGCTTCCTACCTAGCTACCCTTCTAGTCAGCTGACATAACTAATTGAATTAACCTGCTAGCCAGCTGACTAGCCAACTGACTCAACCACTGAATTAACTAGTTATCCAGCTGGCTAGCCAGCTGATATAACTAGCTCTCTACCTAGCTAGCTAGCTGTCTAGCCAGTTGACTTACCTAGGTGATTAATTAGGTTGCCAGCTGGCTAGCCAACTGACATAAGTAGCTCACTAACTAGCTAGCCAGCTAGCTAGCCAGCTGACTTAGCTAGATGTCTTAAATAGCTGGCCTGCTTGCTAGTCAGCTGAATTAACTAGCTTGGTATATAGCTAGCCAGATGGTTAGCCAGCTGACTAAACTAGGTGACTTAACTAACTAGCCTTTTGTCTAGCCAGCTGACTAAATTAGCAAGCTACCTAGCTCACCATATGTCTAGTCAGCTGACTTAACTAGGTGACTTAACTACATAGGCTGCTGGCTAGCACGCTGACTCAACTGCCTGGGTACCTAGCTAGCCAGCTGGATAGCCAACTGACTTCACTATCTAGCTAGCTACATATTCTGCTGCCTTGCCAGGTGACTTATCTACCTAGG
>NW_007198639.1:0-462 GCF_000164805.1 Carlito syrichta | reverse complement strand
AGTCAGATGCCTAGCTGTCTGGATATCTAGTTAAGTCAGCTAGATTTGTCACCTGGATGGCCAGCTGCCTAGCTTGTTCAACAACTAGTTAAGTCAGCTGGCTAACCAAGTGGCTAGCTAGTTCAGTCATCTCTTTACATCAGTTGGCTAGCCAGTTAAAAATCTAGTTAAGTCAGATGTCTAGATAGTTGGCTAGATAGTTATTTCAGCCAGTAAAGTCAGCTGTCTAGCTAGGTAGACAGCCAGTTAAGTCATCTAGTTATGTCAGCCAAACAGCTATTTAAGTCAGGTACTTAAGTGGGCTAGCTAGCTAGATAGCTATCTATGTAGTTAGCTACTTATTTCACCTAGTAAAGTCTACTGGCTAGCTGAGTAGCTAGCTAATTAAGTCAGGTAGTTAAGTCAGCTGGCTAGCTAGTTAAGTCAGTTAGTTAAGTCAGCTGGCTAGCCATCTGCCTTGCT
>NW_007198638.1:0-1892 GCF_000164805.1 Carlito syrichta | reverse complement strand
AGTCAGCTTGCTAGCTAGTAAAGTCAGTGACTTAAGTCAGCTGGCAAGCCAGCTGCCTAGCTGGGTAGCTAGCTAGTTAAATCAGCTGGCTAGTCAGTTAACTAGATAGCTAAATAACCTTGTTATGTCAGCTAAATAGCCAGCTGGTTAGCTAGGTACCTGGGTAGTTAAGTCAGCTGGCAAGACAGCTGGCTAGCTAGGTAGCTAGCTAGATAAGTCAGCTGGCTATCCAGCTGGCTAGCTAGGTAGCTAGGCAGTTAGGTCAGTCAGCCAACCAGTTGGCTAGCTAGTTAAGTCACCTAGTTAAGTCAGGTGGCTAGATAGTTGGCTACCTAGGTAGCGAGATAGTAAGGTCAGCTGTCTAGCCCCCAGGCTATCTAGTTACATCACCTAGTTAAGTCAGCTGGCTAGCCAGTTGGCTAGCTAGGTAGCTTGCTACTTAAGTCAGCTGGATAGACAGCTGGCTATTTAGTTAAGTCGACTAGTTAAGTCAGCTTGCTAACCAGCTGGCTAGATATATAGCAAGCTAATTAATTCAAGTGACTAGCAAGAAGGTCAGATGTTTAAGTCAGCTAGCTAAGTCAGTTGACTAGCCAGCTGTCTAGCTAGGTATTGAGCTAGTTAAGTCCATTGGCTAGCCAGCAGTCTAGCTGATTAAGTCAGTTAGTTAAGTCAGCTGGCTAGTCAGCTAGTTAGCTGGGTAGAGACCTTGTTAAGTCAGCTGTCTAGCAAACTGACTAACTAGTTACATCAGCTAGTTGAGTCAGCTGGCTACCCAGCTGGCTAGCTGGTTAAGTCAACTTATTAAGTCAGTTGGCTATCCAGCTGGCTAGCTATGTAGCAAGCTAGTTGTCAGCTGCCTATCCAACTGGCTAGCTAGTTAAGTCAGCTACTTAATTCAGCTAGCTTCCCAGCTTGCTAGCTAGGTAGCTAGCTAGTTAAGTCAACTGGCTAGCCTGCTGGCTAGATGGTTAAGTCAGCTAGTTAATTCAGCTGACCAGCCAACTGGCTTTCTAATTGAGTCAGCTAGTTAAGTCAGCTGGCTAACCACCTGGATAGCTCGTTAAGTAAGCTAGCTAAGTCAGCTGGCTAGCTAGGTAGCTAGCTAGTTAAGTCAGGTAGTTATGTCAGCTGGCTAGCTAGTTAAGTCTGTTAGTTAAGTCTGATTACTATCCAGATGCCTATCAGGGTAGCTATCTAGTTAAATCAGCTGTCTAGTCAGCTGGATAGCTACTTAAATCACATAGTTAAGTCAGCTCACTGGCCAGCAGATTAGTTAGGTAGTTAGGTAGTTAAGTCAGTTGGCAAGCCAGCAGGCTATGTAGGTAGGTAGCTAGTTAAGTCACATGGCTAGACATCAGGCTATCTAGTTATGTCAGCTAGTTAAGTCAGCTGGCTAGCCAGGTAGATAGCTAGTTAAGTGTGATGGCTAGCCAGCTGGCTACTTAGTTAAGTCAGCTAGTTAAGTCAGCTGGCTAGCCTGCTGGCTAGCTAGGTAGCTAGGCAATTAAGTCAGCTGTCTTTCCAGCTGGCCAGTAGTTAATTCAGCGAATTTAGTCAGCTGGCTAACCAGCTGAATGGCTATTTAAGTCAGCATGTTGAGTCAGTTGTCTAGCTAGCTGGCTAGCTAGTTAAAAAGCTAGTTATGTCAGATGGGCAGCTGGCTGGCTTGCTTGTTATTTCAGCTAGTTAAGTCAGCTGGCTAACTAGATAAGTCACTTAGTTAATTCAGCTGGGTTGCCAGCTGGCTAGCTATGTAACTATGTACATAGCTATGTAGTTATGTAGCAAGCTAGTTAATTCAACTGGATAGAAAACAGCTCATCTAGTTAAGTCAGCTAGTTAAGTTAGCTGGTTAGCCAGCAGGCTAGTTAGGTGGCTGGCAAGTTAAG
>NW_007198637.1:0-654 GCF_000164805.1 Carlito syrichta | reverse complement strand
TCTAAGTCAGTTAGTTAAGTCAGCTGGCTAGTCAGCTAGTTAGCTGGGTAGAGATCTTGTTAAGTCAGCTGTCTAGCAAACTGACTTACTAGTTACATCAGCTAGTTGAGTCAGCTGGCTACCCAGCTGGCTAGCTGGTTGTCAACTAGTTAAGTCAGTTGACTTGCCAGCTGGCTAGCTAGGTATCAAGCTAGTTAAGTCTGCTGGCTTGCCAGCTGGCTAACTAGTTGAGTCAGGTAGATAATTCAGCTGGCTTCTCAGCTGTCCAGCTAGGTAGCTAGCTAGTTTAGTCAGCTGACTGGAGAGCTGGTTAGCTGGATGATTAAACTCGTTAATTCAAATGGCCAGCCAGCTGGCTAGTTAGTTAAATCAGTTACTTAAGTCAACTAGCCAGCAAGCTGGCTAGCTAGATTGCTAGCTAGATTAGTCAGCTAGTAAAGTCAACTGGCTAGCTAGGTAGCTAGGTAGTTAAGTCAGCTAGTTAAGCCAGTGGGCTAGCAGGTTAAGCCAGTTAGTTTAGTCAGCTGGCTAGCCAGCTGCCTATCAGGGCTGATAACTATTAAAGTCAGCTGGCTAGCCAACTGGCTAGCCAGGTGGCTAGCTAGTTAAGTTACCTAGTTAAGTCAGTTGGATATACAGCTCGCTAGCTAGTTA